>NC_045429.1:405168793-405476168 GCF_902635505.1 Sarcophilus harrisii | reverse complement strand
CAATTTTGGTTGAGATGAGAGAAACTAGAACACAAATCATTGTTGGTGAAGTTGTGAAATAATCCAACCATTCTTCAAAGCAATTTTCATCTATGTCCAAAGGGCTATGCATACTCTGATCCAACAGTGCCACTACTGGGTCTGTATCCCAAGGAAATCATAAAGGAGGGAAAAGGACCCACATGTGCAAAAAATGTTTGCAGGAGCTTTTTTTGTGGTAATAATGAATTTGAAAATAAAGACACCCATTAATTGGGGAATGGCTGAATAAACTACAGTCTATGAAAAAAATGGAATGTTGGTCTACCAAAAAAAATGATAAACAAGCTGATTTTAGAAAAGCCTGGAAAGGTTTATACTAAATTATCAAGCAGAACCAAGAATACATTGTACATAATAAAAATAATAATGTGTGATTATCAACTTCAACTATGAAATGACTGGTTCTTTTCATATTTAAATGATCTAATGCAATCCCAAAATGCCATCTGCATCCAGAAAAAGAACTATGGAGATTGAATGTAATTTAACACTTGTTATGTTCACTTCTTTTTTTGTTTCCCTTCCATGATTTCTTCCTTCTCTTCTGATTGATCTCTTCCAAAATGGTTTATAGAGCAATGTGTATTAAAAATAAATGTATTAATTATAGATTAAAAACGGACAAATTATGAAATGCAAAATAAGGGTAAAAAGTTTACATTCCTCAATGGGAAGATGATATATATAACCCCTAAGACTTTTATCAAAATTAAGGCAGTGAAAAAAAAAATTCTATATAGATAGAGTATGGGTGTGACTGTATTGTGTTAAGATTATCTCCCAAAAAAGTAAGGAGGAGAAAGAATAATGCATAAGAAGATGAAAGGAAGAAGAGTAAGAGGGAAAGTTTGTGATATAAAAGAGGTTTTTTTATAATGTAGAAAATAATAGTGGGTGGGGGATGTACTTTAACTATTTTCCCATATGAGCTGTTCCAAAAAGAGAAGAATATTTGTATTTACACCAAATTTGTTATAGAAATTCAGCTTACTAAATGGAGAAGGTAAAAAGTGAAAGGGACAAATGAAAAGGGGGATGGTAAGAGGAAGATTTGTGAGGAGGTAACAGGAAAAAAGAAAAAGGAAAAAAAAATGGAAGAGAATAGGATGAAAGGACACATATAGTTAGAAAACATAATATTGAATGTGAATGAGATAAAATCATCTATATAACAGAAATGTATAGCAGAAAGGAATCTAAGCAGATTTTCTTCAAAGACACACTGATATATAAAGACATGCTATAATTACAGGACTGGAGAAGTGCTATAAACATTTTAGGGTATATAAGCTCTTTTCTTTTTTTCCATAATCGTCTTTGATAATATAGTTAATAAATAAATAATTCTTTTGGCATAATTCCAGATTGAACATTATGCATAATAATAGTAGTATTGATTTAAGAAGAATTTTTAGAAAATGAGATTTTTTTGGACAATTATACATGATGAAATTAACACAAAGAATATATGAAGAAAGATGGCATCTACATTTAGAGAAAGAACTGATAAATAGAAATATTTATGGAATAATTTTACAAATATATACCTATCTTTATCTAATGATGGCTACCTCTAGAGCAGGATTAGGGGAAAGGAAAGAAAAAAAAACAGGAGGGGAGCAGAAAATAAATATATTTACATGATGGATATGTAATAGAAATAGCAAGTTGTACATAGTGGATCTTCAGTTCATACACCACCATTATTTTTTTTCTTTTTATTATGCTATTTTATGGAAATGCTTATTTATTCCAAAAAAACATGTGATTCCAAAAGTTAAAAATAAAATATTTCTTTAAAGAATAAGGGACTAGAACAGAATCTATTTTGCTTCAGCAGAAGGGGAAAAGTTAAGCAAAACAAGCGTTATCTCAGACAATATAAAAGCAAAATACATCTGAGTGGAGGAGACAATCACAGAAGTTATATTTTATTAAGAGATATCAGACAATGAAGTCATTTCAATATTAACCATTATTGTTAATGTTTGGTTCAAACATTAACCAAATGACATGATATCTAAAATGACATGATAATTTAAATTTTAAAAATAATGAACTATTAAATAAAAATATAAATTATTTTCATAGAAAAAAACAATAAAAATTATTAACATTTGACTAATTTGATTTTACAGAAAAAGAAGAAAATTAAATTGCCAGTATCAAAAATAAAGAGTATATGAACAAACAATGAAGATTATAGTATTTATTAGGAAAATTTGGGTCCAACTATATTACAATAAAACTGTCATTTTAAGTAAAATGGATAAATATTTCTAAAAATGAAAATTTCCCAAATCAACAGAATAAGTAAAATACTTAAATAAGTATCTTTAAAAAAAAAAAAAAAAGGAAAAAAAAGTGAGCAGGAAGAGCTAACATGGAGAAAAAAGGCAAGGGCTCTCTTCCATTCTCTCCAAAACCACTCAACATGTTAAATAATGCCATACAACAATTCCTGGAGCAGCAGAAGACACAGAAAGATGAAGTGAAATAATTTTTCAGACCAAGACAACTTAGAAGATTGGCAGGAAAGATCTGTTGTACCATGACAAAAGTATACCTGCATACCATCTATTATACTGACCAAATCTGATGATTTCTTTAAACCTAGCATCTTTTAATGTACTAGAAATTAATTAAGTGCTTATCCCCATATATACATATACATATATATGTATATATATATATAGAGAGAGAGAGAGAATTTTATATATATATATATATATATATATAAAATTCTAGAATTTCATTTAGTCAGAATGATACAGAAAATTAGATTACATAGCTAATATGAGCATATACACTGCTCTTTCATTTCAAGTTTTTATTGTGTTGTTGATGATGACTGTGATGTAAAAGAAGAATTTACTAGACTAAGGTACTTCAAATTATTCATGAATATATACTCAATTTTTTTTTATTTTTTTAGCAGAGAAGAACAGAATTATTTATCAACAAATCAAATTGAGTTTAAGAGTTATGAGTATATTAATACAGTTGACATTTAAGTTAAACTTCCAATTACATTTTAAAATAATATTTTCCTTTGAAAATTAAAATATAAATCATAATTTCTCTATGATTTAGTAGATAAGTCCAAGAGATGAATAGAGCAAGATCTTCAGATGACTTGCCCAAAGCCATATAACAGCAAACACAGGAGGAAAGGTTAGCATTCCATATTTCTAATTTATAAAATATGTTATTTTGAGTGAAGAAAACCTCCCTTTAAATCCCTCCTCAGACACTAAATAGTTATGTGAACCTAAGCAAGTGTCTTAACTTCACTGGGGCTACATTTTATCTTAAAATGAACTTAATACTACCAAGTAAGATGTAAAATAACTAAAAATTAAGGATATGATAATCATACATTTTCAAAACAACATTTATGTAATGTAAGTTTTTATTAACATCATTGCTTTTTATTATTATTAGCTTTTGTCTAACTATTGTACTAAAATTATACTCTGTATTACCATATATTTTTCCCATTTGTAAATTCAATACTCCCTGCTCCCTTCTACCAGCATAACAAAAAGAAAAAAGGAAAAGAAAATTGAGAAATCAACCATATAGATTATAGGACTAGAGCTAGAAGAAATCTAGTTTAACACTTGGATATGGAAATTGAGGATCACAGAGGTTTCTTAAGGGCATATATATTGTGAATATTTGAAGAGGGATTTGACTTCAAGTCCTCTGAGTTCACATCCAATATTTGACCTCTAAGTCCTCTGTCTCCACATCTAGTATTTTGTGCACTGTATTGTGCTTCCATTAAAAGTTGAAAGTTCCTCAAAGACGACAAAGTATGAATCATACAAAAACAAATAATCAAAATACCAGGTTTATATTTTTAATGAAAAAAATTGTAACAAGCTTGCTAGGTATTGATTCTATAATGTAATATAGGCTTTAGTTTTATGCAGTTCTATTCCCTTTTGTGACCCAGGTTTGAAAAAGGCCTTAAAAAACAGAAAAGTTGTTTATAAAGCAAAAATGCAAGTGAAAACTCCTCATGTTCCATTAATAATTATTCCCTGAACCTTCCTTAGATTGCACAGGAAAAAACAAAAATCAAAACAAAACAAACAAAAGAAAAAGAAAAAGAAACTAAAAGGTCAGAATCCTATAGTACAATTAATATCATCAAAAAACAACAAACCAATTACTCAAAAAACACAATTGAATAATCCTTTTAAAATGGCTGCTTTATACTTGTCCCTGAGGATAGAAAAAGACAAGATGAAATTGACCCTGCAAAGATTTTATATTCTACTAAAATGTTGAAGTAGGTGAGATCCTTAAGCAAAGATCATCTCAATTAAATCAAATACTTCTGGAGATTTTCTTCAATTATTTTGAGAATTTTTGGATTGTGCAAATAGTTATTTTAAATAAAATAATTATTTTTTATCAACCTGGAGAAGGTGTTGAAATAGATAATAAGGAAAGTCTAGTTTAATGTTCAAAGTAGAAGATATAGTATTGTATGGCCTCAAGAAAAGACTTTGAAAAGCTGCCATCACTTTGTCAAAATGCAATGGTAATTAAAATGCTTCTTGATTGTCTATACTATGATGTTAACTAGTACATTACAGGGTGTCTTACATTCTATAATAGGTTCCATTTTGATAGACTCCCCAAATGTTATGTCACTCATTGAATACAATTAGTTACCTGTATAATAAGAATAATAAACCCAGAACTGGATGAGATGCTAGAAGGTACTTAATTCAACTCCCTCTTTTTACATATAAGGAAGCTGAGGCTCAAAAATATTAGCTGACTTGTCCAAGATCAAAGAAGTAATGTCAGAGGCAGGATTTAGAACAAATCCTCTGATTCTATAACTGCTGTATCTTGTGTGTGTGTGTGTGTGTGTGTGTGTGTGTGTGTGTGTGTATGTATATTTTCTCACTCTTACCTCTTAGACATCTAATTTATAGTAAGAAAAAATCCTTCACAAATATGTCTTGGCATCCACTGTGTCTGATCTATAATTTTCTTAAATTCAAAATATATTTTTCTTCAAGAATTACTTACTACTCCACTACATTTATTTTAGTAATATGAATATTTTAATTTGATTTTCTTCCTCATGTATAATATATAAGTAATATTAAGGATGACTATAAATGAAAAAATTAAAATGAAATGTTAATGATTTTGGGTAGGTAAACACTGAAATCAGTTTCTGCATTTTTATTGTGTTTTTCTTCTCTTAATTATCAACTATTTTTCCCTACAGGGATTGAAATACAGGGCTCATTGTCAAATCTCTACATTGCCAAAATATGGATAACATAGATGCTTGACTGGGTGACATAATTTGAAGGTACCAGGAAAATGCTCCATCTCCTCACATATCTCCCCTACAGCATCCTGAACCCTGTCATTGCTATTGATCTTTATTTCCTTTAGGATCAGGAATTATTCTATACAACTTCTCTTAAAAATGCAAATGCTTCAGTGAGGGACAGAAATTGATGGAGTTGAATTTTATTATCTCCAATCACTTTCTACTCAAACATAGCAAGAGGGGGCAGAACAATATGAGAGCAGAAAGCATCTTGGAAGGATGTTAAAAGGAAAGTTATTAAATTCTAGATTTTGATAAGGACTCAGAGAAATCATCTAGTCTGGTACTCTCATTTTATGGAAAGAAAGCTGATATCCAGAGTTGCAACTAAGACAAGGTCACACAGATAGTGATAGACATAAATTTAAGGTGATCCCAAGGGCTTTGTGCTTTGAACTCACAATGTTACCTCTCAAAATATAGCAAATTTAAAAACCAAAATACAGAAAAGTCATGTGTTTCATAAGATTCAATGAAAATTCCACAAATATTTTAAAAGAACTTATTGTGTAAGAATGAAAACAGTATGATGCTATGGATAGAGGCCAGTGTAGGAGTTTAGAAAACCAGCATCAAAATCTGGATCTAGTACATACCATTCAAATAAATCTAGGTAATCTTTCAAAGCTTCAAGCAACAACCTAAAAATGTAAGTTGAAGAGCTGTTATCACTCTGTATTATTAGAGAACTTCCACTCCAATAGTTTCTCACAATGATGACTTTGAAAATCTGAACCACATACCACATATAGTATGTGGCACTACAAATAAAAATACTCCAAAACAGAAATGTCCATGACCTTGAGGCGTTCACATTATATTGTGAGGATACAATATATACACAAATAATGCTAGTGTCTTGCCCTTGAGAAAAGCTCAAACTATTTTGTATAAATCTTGTTTTTATGAGGGTATTTAGATATGGTGTATATCATATAATGCGAACTCATTGAAGGAAGAAACTATTTTTCTTCTTTTCTCCCCTTTAAATATAGAGCCATACACATAGTGACCTCTGACTATTTGCTTTATGACTCGAATTGACAAGTAAATATGGGATAATTCCAAGAGAGAGAAAGCTGCAAAGGGGCCAACATATCCATGACAACAGAAGAGATGTTATACTACTCTCTACAAATGAAGTTTTTGCCTACATGAAACAAGTCCCTTGAAAATGTCCCTTTGGTATGCAGACATTTATGAGGAATTTATCAAAATCTCAGATTCAATGACAGTAATATAAAAGCCATATTTTTAATGAAACATACATAACTGATATCAACATAATAAAGCATAACATTAGTTTTAAAATGAAAGCCATAACAAAAATACAAACAACAAAAAAAGAATGAACATTTATAAATATATATAAAACAACCTTGTTCCTTGGTGAAACAACTGTTATCTAAAAAGCCAAGAATATAAGTCTCTAAGGACTTTGAGACACTAACCCTAAAGATATTATATCCCAGAGCACCGAAAAAATCTATGTGATTGCTCATCTGCTATCAGTAATCTTGGAAAATTTGGAAAATAGAAGATGTGTTACATGCCTAAAGATAGAAAAATATCTCAACTTTAGCTGCAAATTATATATTAGTGAGTTTGATTTCAACCCTGGCTTGTCCTGAGAAAATTAATTGAACAGCCTGTGAACTCACTTGAAGAAGTGAGAAGTAAGAGGCAATGTGTATGCATTCAGCATGGGTCTTGCCAACTCAGATCCATTTCTTTTATTTTTAATAGTTTTTTACACTGAATAATTAAGAAAATGATGCTGAAGGAAATATACTTACATTTCAAAATTCAGGAAAATAAGTCTTTTGTGATAGCCTTGTGGACAAGATGAAAAGATTCATGCTAAATAATTATATTAAATTGAGACAGCACTTGCATGTTTACATGGATTCAGGATAATGGATGATACTCTCATGGTTTCCCAGCCACCAATGGAGTGGAACTGGATCATGTGCTTGCTCTCATGCTTTTCAGCTTGATGTTTTCAGTGATGTTGTCAGATGTCTTCAACATGGACAAGAATGATATCAGGGCAACTACTTCATTGATGACATTTTTAAAACTTAATACAAATCAAGAATAAGGTGAAAAAAAGAGTGGGTGGGCAACTTTTTGTTTTCAGATGATTGTGCACTCTATGCAACCTCTGAATCTGAGATTCAACAAAGAATGGATTGATTCTCAGCTTTTTGTGCTAATTTTGACATAACAAATAACTCAAAAAGAAAGGTTCCTACTAGTCTCAACTACATTCAGATATGAAACCAACAATTAGAACAAATGGAAAAATCCTGAATGCTATGGATAAGATCACTTTACATTGATGTAAGTTTTTGAGGCATATGTACATAAATAATGAAGTTGACATTTTGCCAAAGCTAGCTCAGCATTTGGAAGGCTCCACGTGAATATGTAGGGAGAAAGGAATCCTTAGACAGCCTAGTAAATTAAAGTTCTACTGATATCACTGTTGTATGTCTGTGAAACCTAGATAGTCCCAGTGCCATTCTGGTGGAATAATTGTGTACATAGAACATATTTAACATATATTGAATTACTTGTCATGCAGTGGAGAGGAAGGGGGGAAGGAAATGGAAAAATTTGGAACACAAGGTTGTGCCAGAGTGAATATTGAAATTATAAATGCATATATTTTGAAAATAAAAAGCTTCAATATAAAAAAGAACTTAGTATTTGACAAAGATTGTTAGGAAAATTCGAAAATAGTATGGCACAAACTAAACAACAACCAAAGGCCTAAAACCCTATACCAAAATAAGATTGAAATAGGTTTCTAATATAAACATATATTGATAGTTTACTTCTCAGATCTGTGAAGAAGTAAAGAATTATGCCTAAAGAGTAATTAGGGAACATTATGATATGATAGAATATGATTGTAGTTTATAATTAGAAAACATCAACAGAATGACTTAAAAAAGACCTGGAGGTACTTACATGAACTGATTCTAAGTGAAGTGAGAAGAACCAAGAGAAAAATGTACCCAACAACAAAATGAATGATTTTGGTTATATTAAATTAAACAGGTTTTATACAAACAAAACCTATGCAGACAAGATTAGAAGGGAAGCAGAAAACTAGGATTTTTTTTCATCCAAGGTTTCTGATAAAGGTTTCATTTCTAAAATATATAGAGAATTGATTCAAATTTACAAAAATGCAAGCCATTCTCCAATCAATAAATGGTCAAAGGTTTTAAACTGACAATATTCAGACAAAGAAATTAAAACCTTTTCTATTCATATGGGAAAAAGATGCTCTAAATCACTATTCATTAAAGAATTGCAAACTAAGACAAATCTAAGCTACCAGTACACATCTCTTATATTGGCTAAAGATGAAAAAGATAATGATAAATGCTGGAGGAGATCTGGGAAGGCTGGGATACTAATACATTATTGGTGAAGTTGTGAACCATCCAAAAATTCTGGAGAAAAATTTGGAACTATGCCCAAAAAACTACCAAACTGTGATCTATCAGTGTCTCCAATGGATCTATATTTCAAAAAGAGAAAAAGGATACAGATGTGCAAAAGTGTTTGTAGCAGCCCTTTTTGTAGTTGCAAAGAACTTGAAAGTGAGTGGATGTCCATCAGAGAATAGCAGAATTAGTTCTAGTATATGAATATAATGGAATATTATTTTTCTATAAGAAACAATCAACAGGATGACTTCAGAAAGTCCTGGAGAGACTTACATGAACTGATTCTAAGTAAAGTCAGTAGAATCGAGAGAACATGGTACCCAACAACAAGATTTTGTAATGATCAACTGTGATGGCCTTGGCTCTTTTCATCAATGAAGTGATTCAAGCCAATTTTTGTAGGCTTTTGATAGAGAGAATCATCTGCATCTAGAATAATGACTATGGGAACTGAATGTGGATTCACTACATAGTATTTTCACTTTTGTTGTTATTGTTTGCTTGCTTATTTTTTTCCTTTCTTTTTTTTTCTTTTTAATCCGATTTTTCTCATGAAACATGACAAATGTGGAAACATGTTTAGAAGAATCGCACGCACGTGTTTACCCCACATTGGGTTACTTGTTGTCTATTGGAGAGGAGAGATGGGGAGGGAGGGAAAAAAATATGGAACACAAGGGTGTATGTTGAAAACTATCTTTGCATGTATTTTGAAAAATAAAAAAGCATTATTTTAAAAAATAAAGAGAGACAAAAACCAACAATAGCTTCATTACCCAACAATAGCTTCAGGATAGGCAGTCTGAGGCAGTATTTTTTTCCTAGGATATTTATTTATTTTTAATACACATTAATTTAGCAATCATGTTGGGAGAGAAAAATCAGAGCAAAAGAGAAAAGCTACAGTATAGATAAAATATACTAGGTATAATGTATTCCTGGTTCTGCCTGGTAAATTCAGAATCAGTTTGTCTAAATCCCTCCAGTTCTTTCTAAAATCAGCTTGTTCATTTTATATATACATATATATGTATATAATATACTCCATTATCTTAATTAATGGACATCTATTCATTTTCCAATTTTTTGCTACCACAAAAAGAACTGTTATAAATATTTTTGCACATGTAGGTAATTTTCCTTCCTTTAAGATTTCCTTGGGATACAGACCCAGTAATGGCACTGCTGGATCAAAGGGCTTGCACATTTTTATATCCCTTTGGGCATAGTTCCATATTGCTCTCCAGAATGGTTGGATCATTTCAGAACTCCATCAACGCATTAGTGTTCCAGTTTTCCCACATCCCCTCCAATATTTATCATTATCTTTTCCTGCCATCTTAGCAAATCTGAGGAGTGTGAAGTGGTAGCTCAGAGATGTTTCAATTTCAGGCAGTATTTTGTAATGAAAGCAATTTTAAAACTAGCTTTTAAAAATTAATCATTTGATTCTTGATCAATAATTGCCATCCTCTCTACCTTCAATACTGCAAAAGGATAAAAAACTAGAAATTATGTTCTAAAAAAAAAAAGATTCTGAAGATTATTTAGCAAGATAAGGCACTACACACTTCCTTGAGTTAGGCTGCTAACCATTCAAAGTCTGTTTGAATGGCCATATTATTGGGATGCTAAAGGTACAGTTATCCAAAAAAGATTATTTTATGGAGAGCTCTCACAAGGAAGACATCCACACAGTGGTTAGAAGTGATATAAGGAAACTGTCAAGATGTCCAGTATAATGTGTTCACAGCAAAGAAACTGGTGTGACAAAACAAAACAAAGCATAATTGTGGTAGTTTAAAAGAAGTGTACATTTAGAGACATTTCCATCCTAAATAATCATATGGACTATTTGTGCCCAATCTGTGGTAGAGCCTTCTGAACTCATTTTAGAGCCACATTCAGACACATTGCTCATTGACCACAGCATTGTGATGCATTTTGGGCTTCTTTCTGAATAAAAGATGAACAACAATTTTCAGTAACATTGAAGAGTAGTAAGGCCCAGATCCCTTGCTCTCTTATTAAGGATTGAGGTGGAGCAGTTGATTCCTTTAGAAAAGAGGCAGAAACATTTGTTATCTCCCCTCAGTCCATGTGAAGAAGCATAGTTCACTGATATATGGTTTTGCAAAGAACTCTAATATTTCAACTCTAACCTTCTTTCATCTTTTGGGCTGGAAAGTTGCTCCCCCAAATTTTCCTCTCAAACTTTGTGGAGAAGCATATCACTTTTTTTACCTTTTCTTTTTCCCGTGAAGTAAACTAATCATCTTTTTTTTTTTTTTAAAGAACAGATACAATGGGAAAGAGAAATTTCCATCTTGTTCTCACTTAAGCATAGTATAGTGGGGAAAATGCTGCAAGATTCAAACTATCTGTAGTCTAATCTCAGTGATTCCACCAGCTGCTACATAACCTTGTGCAAAATACCTGACTTCTCCAGAGCCTAGCTTCTTCATTGTCAAATATCTGAGTAGGCTATGCTTTAAATTCCCTTCTACCTTTAAATTACTACAAACTTCTCTCTCCTCCCTCCACCACCCCCAGTTACACATATAGACACACAAATGTGTTTATGTACATATATACATGTAGACATTATAGATGCATATATATTTATATATGCATATATGCACAAAACATATAAACTCATGTATAATGCGTGTTTATATGTACATTCTATACACATACATATGTGTGCAAAAACATGTGAACATATTAGATGTGTGTACACATTGTACAAATATATAAGTATATTGCACATGTAACTGAATAACACATGCATGTGTATATAATATGTATTATGCATTTCACGTTACATGTTCTCAATAATATAATTATTCTAATGTATGATTCTTTTTGAGAAAAAAATAGGTTTGACATTACTAAGTTCATTGATACTAGTCACACCATTACCAACAAATGAGCATCTAAATCTTGACATATGGGACAAGTTCTGGTTTTCCTTTTCATTTACTATTTATTCCCTAAAGTCAACTTTGTTTTTGTCTCAGTACTTGTCTTGTGTAGTTTTATTACTACATAATAATATATCTTATTGCTCGTTCTTTCTCTGTCTCTCTATCCTTGTTTCTCTAGGTCTCTGCCTCTGGTTTTCTGTCTCCATTACTCTTTGTGTCTGTCAGGTCTGTCTATCCAATATCTCTCTGTCTGTCCATCTGTCTCTCTTCCACAATTACTACTACCATTACTACTACAACCAATAAAAGATGAATTGTTGGGAATTCAAAATTAAGAAGCAAATGCTCTTATTTAATGTGGAATTGAGATGAGTTAATCACTGATTGCATAATTTAATAAATATCTTTGATGATTATACCACATCACTGTGTTTACAGATTAATGACAACTGTTTATAGTCACTTTCAATTAGGATTATTTTGTTTGGCCAAAACATGTGTGTATGTGTGGGTGTGTAGTGAGATTTTCCTCATTATTAAATGTAATGTTTACAATTTTAGGAGATAAATTTTGGTACTGCATATCTTACACAACTTTTTACTGTATGAGAACTTATATTTTCTAAAATGCTAATGGTATTGGTTAGAAGATCTGAGTTCATAAAATGAAATTTCCAACTTTTAATGTTTTGATATCTCTTGTTAACCAATGATTCAAAAATCAATTAAAAACATAGAGCTTTCCTGACATGAAACAAACTTGTATAGGTATTTTTCTGTTATGAAATTTCAAAAAATCTACTTCTTTGACACTTCAATAGCTACTCTCTATAGTAATGCATATTGCAACCCATCTACCTTATCTACCTCTGCCCTCCTATAAATCTAGTACCTACCATACTAGACATCTTCATTTCATTCTCTTGACATTACATGAAAACCAGAATGAATTCAGCCTGTACATCAGTCACTCCTCATTCTCATAGGCCACCTTCTTTTTCAGTCATGTGTGTCATTGATGATGTTCATTATACTGTTTTTCTGCTCTTTATCCAATTGTAAGTAAAATGTGTATTGTACCCTTCATCCATTGCAGAGTACTTGCTGAGATGTGATCTGTTTAAGAAATTACCATCTATAATATACCCATATACTGGCATTCAAGCAAATAGCAAGTAGTGTGAAAAATGACACATATTCAAAGCAAAAACAATCACCAAAAGCAGCAAAGCTAAGAGTGGAAATGGGGGTAGGGAAAGGCATTGGACCACATCCACTCCTTATCAGGTAAATTGCAAAAGAGCAAGCAGAAAGTTAAAAAAAAAACCTGCCAATTGTTTTGCTAAAGAGTAGGGAAAGGACTTTATTGTGTTATTTATTTTTAATATGAGGCACAGCTATGGCACTTGGATGGCCTTTGGAAGATGTGGTTTTATCACAAGCATCAATAAAAAGCCAACCATGAGGAATTATGTATCTTTTCCTAAACTGATGCAGTGACTATCATGGCAATATAGGATTTGGATCATTAACTCTAAACACCTCATCAATTCATCTTTAACAACATACATACTGGGGCTGCTGAATTGAAAAATGAAACTGTGGGTAAGATTCAACTATTTTAAATGGTAGAGAAAAGAGCAATTGGAAAACATAGTTTTCTTTTTATGTTTACCTTTAAACTATGATATTGCCAACAGCAAAATACCCTCTAAATAGATAATATACCTGACTAGAACATAAAACCCTGACTGTCCAATTGAGAATTCAAAAAAAAAAAAAAAAAAAAAGAATCCCCACAGTTTTCTCTGTGTCTCTATATCTCACAATCTATTTAGTGTTATAATGATAACAAGAAAGAAGTCATTTATTGTAAGAAAGTATTTTTATTTCCATGGCTTACAACTAACTATACCTAATCACTATAAGTTACTCTATGACATTGCCACTAACCTATGATACTTATTAAGATAAATCTCATCACCTCCCAGGACAAGGAAAGAACATATTTATGAGCTCCTGTAGCTATATTTCTGTTTCAGGGATAAAAATTTATTCAGTAACAGACAAAAAACCCCAGTCCTTTAAAATATAGATTCACAACGGTGATGCTCTGTTAAAATTTAGTACATCTTTCAGGCGTAAGTACTTCATAGTTGTATTTTATAATAGAAAGCATAATCTTCACTTTCAGATCACCCTGTGGACTTAACACACCTCCCCAGCCCCAATTGATTTTGGCTTCCTGACTGAGTTGTATGAACATTTATTTCTCTGAAAGTAAGGTTAAGTAAAAACAATCTTAAAGGGAAGAAAAAAAAAGAGAAAGCAAACAAAGTCAACATGATCATGGGGAATACTGAAAATAAAAGGCAATGAATAATTGCTGTTTTTTTTTTCTTTTGTTTAAAAAGCAAGGATGGGAAAATGGTTCCTAGAGGAAATACTAACATGAGGAAACATACCAGAGTGGTCTGATGGGAGAGAATACTTAATTAGCAACCTTATGAAGAACTTAACATCTTTGAAAGACTTTTACAATGTTAAAAAAAAAAATTAAAGCAGAAATTAAATTCAGGTTAAACACAATATATGATATTATATGTCACTTTATTAAAGTGAATATTCAATCTTCTTTTAACAGTTGCATGCATGCCATCAATTGTAATTTCTCTTTAGTATGATTTCAGGGTATATGCTTTGTGAATTTTTGGTTGTCTTCTAGGTTAAATCACATTCAATTAATCTGAAATTTTTTTTAAACATATCTGGTTCAAGTTTACATTTCCAGGCTATTCCCCTCCCCAAATATTTTCCTAAATTCCTTCAAAGATAAAAATTCTTCATCTTACATTCCTATTCTTAACTACTCAGATATTAGCATATACTGCCCCATTTCACTTTGGATATGCCCCATTCTATGTGTTTTTTTCCTAATAAAATGTTGACTTCTTACAAGTTTGTCACTTCATCATTGGGTTTTAAGTTACTTCCATAGTGCTACACTCATAATAGATTCTTTTAAAATTTAGTTATTTATTTAATGTTTTTCCATTACATTCAAAACAATTTTTTAACATTCGCTTTTAATATTTTTGAGTTCTAGGTTCTCTTCCTTATCCCCACCCACAATTAAGAAACCACATGTGAAGTGATGCAAAACAGTTCCATAAAAGTTAAATTGTGAAAGAAAACATAGCTGGCCCACCCTAATGAAAATAAAAACCCTCAAGAAAAATTAAAAAGAGAGAGTTAGAGAAATAAAGAATGTTTCAATCTGTATTTAAACATAAGTTGTTAATTCTTTGGATATGAATAGAATTTTTTATCTTAAGTTCTTCAGAGGAGTTGTAGATGATTGAACTATGATCAATAACAGTCACTTACAGCTGGTCATTCCAGAACATTACTATTACTTTGTATACCATACATTTCACTTTGTTCATGGAGGATGTTCTAGGTTTTTTGTTAATGTTGTTGTTGTTGTTGTTGTTTTTCTGAGAGCATCTTGCTCATCATTTCTCAGAGAACAATAATATACCATCCCTAACACATACCACAGTTTATTCAGCCACTTCCCAATTGATGGGCATTCCCTTGATTTCTATCTTTGTTTTTCTCTTGAAAAAAGAGCTGCTAGGCATGTTTTTGTACATGTAAGTAATTTTCCTTTTTTTGTTTTTTTTTCTGCTATTTTTTTGTTATTCATGCCTAGTATTGTTAACTATTGTTAGGTGAAAGGATATGCATGAATTTGAAAGCCTTTGGGAACAGATCATATCTTTTGATCATTTATCTATTGGAGCAGGGTTCTTATATTTTTTATAAATTTGACTCAGTTTTCTCTGTGTTTGAGAAATGAGACCTTATCAGAGAAATGCTCTTTGAAATTATTTTTACAATTACTATTGCTAATTATATTTTCCCTCATTTATTTTCTCCTTTTACTCTTTCCCTTCTCAAAATTGTTTTGCTGACTGAGCACTTCCTCCCTCAATATGACCTCTCTTTTATCACCCTCTCCTCTTCCCATATCACATTCCCCTCCTATTTTCCTGCAGGGTAAGATAGATTTCTATACTCCTGTTGAGTATGCATGTAATTTCTTATTTGAGCCAATTCGGATGAGAGTAAGGTTCATTCATTCACCCTCTCTTCCCCTTATTCCCTTCTACTGTGAAACCTTTTTTTTTCCCTTCTTTTTTATAGCAGATAATTTATACCATTTCACTTTTCCTTTCCCTTTCTCCCATTATGTTCCTTTCTCACCTCTTAATTTCATCACTTTTAAAAAGATATTATCCCTTCATATTCAACCCTCACTTGTCCTCTCTATTTATGTATATTCCTTTTAATTTCCATTATGATAAGAAAGTTCTAATGAGTTAAAAGTATCATCATCCCATGTAGGAATCTAAATAGATAAATTGTATAAAGTCTCTTAGGATATCACCTTCCTGATTGCCTCCTTATGCTTCTCTAGTCTCCTATATTTGAAAATCAAAATTTCCATTTAACTATGGTCTTTTCATTATGAATGCTTTAAAATATTCTGTTTTATTAAATGACTACCTTTTTCTCTGAAGGATCATACTAAGTTTTGCTGGATAGGTTATTCTTGGTTGCAATCCTGGCTCCATTGCTCTCTGAAATATCATTTTTCAAGCCCTCGGGTTCTTTTTTAGAAACTGCTAAAACTTATATTATTTTGACTATACCTCCATTATAATGCAATTCTTTCTTTTTGAATGTTTGCAATATTTTCTTCTTGACCTGGGAGTTCTGGAATTTAGCTATAATATTCCTGGAAGTTTTAAAATTGTGATTTCTTTTAGGAGGTGGTCAGTGTATTCTTTCAATTTCTAGTTTACCTTCTGATTCTAGAATATGAGGGCAATTTTTCTTGATAATTTCTTGAAAGATGTGGCCAGGCTCTTCTTTTGATCATGACTTTCAGGTAGACAAATAATTTTAAAATTTTATCTCATGAATCTATTTTCCAGGTCAATCATTTTTCCAATGAGATGTTTCATATTTTTTCTATTTTTTTCATTTTTGTTTGCTTTATTATATCATGATTTCTCATAAAGTTGTTAGCTTCCGCTTGCTCAATTTGTATGGCAAAACTATGGAAGGAACCTATACTCTATGTCTTAGAGGTTGGGGAAGGGTACAAATATTTATCATCGTAGAAAACATATATACCAAAGAGATCATGGATCCATAAGAATATGTAATTCCAATTTCCACACATTCCTTTGCTACAACCAAACCAATATTTTATTTCCTTTCAGTTATTGCATGTTGTTGTGTGATTTTAGGGAAAAGTTTGGATTCACTTCTATTAATGACACTTTCGGACTCAGTCAAAGTGAAAGTAAAATTTAATTATGCAGTGCATGGAGTAGAGTGCTTACAATATCAATTACACAATACATGGAATAGAATGCTTACAATAACAACTAATACAGCAAATAATACATAAAAGACAAAGAATAATAAGAATTAAGATTAGAATAGTGGATAGAGAGAGAGAGTACAACACCAATCGGGGGAGCTCCGACTCTAATTGACTCACAGTGGGTGGCAGCAGCGGCTGGGAAACCCCGATAATTCAGCCTTTGAGTCCCCAACTGGAAAATCCTAGGCAGATCGTCATCTACATAGGTGAGGTTTCAAATAGAGAATGCTTTACCTGCCTTTTATAGGAATCAGGAAAAAGAAGGCTTTGAGCCAAGTAAAGACATCATATAAGACAGGGAAGTACCGACAAGGGCTCCAGGTGGTTGTGATCAAGTGTTGCATCGACAAGGAGGCCAGTCCTTATCAACAGCAACAGTTCAAGGAGTGGCGAGTTCCTGGAATCGCATAGTTGGAGCTAAATCACATGTGGTACATTCCCAGCTTATAGCTTAAAAAATGGTCAAGTTCTCACGAGAGAAGGAGCTAAAACATATGGTCTTATGGGTTAAAGAATGGTCATGTTCTCACAGGAGAAAGAGCTAAAACATATGCTCTTAGGGGTGAGAGGACAATCAAGTTCTCACAGGAAGAGTCATGTCCTACCTCAATTAGGTTCCCATGGTTTACATGGGAATTAGATTGGGGAAAGTCAGTCAATTGGAGATTAGGTTCACATGGGGAAAGTCACGTCCTTACAATGATTTGAAATGAACTTATTAATAATATAGAGATTTCTTATTCATTTGGCCTTAAGTTCATAAGAAGCATAAGAGGACGTGACAAGGGGAGTGAAGCTGGAATAAATCTTCTTCATTTTAGAGTACATATAACAATTGCAAAAACATAGAAATAACAAAAATATGGATAATAAGAGTATAGGAATAGTTAGACTATTAAAATATATGATAGCACTGTTAGATCTAAATAAAAAATCATACCAATAGTGATTAGTATCAGAAGTAACTAAATGTGAGGCCTCAAGCAATCATCCTGCCACTATATGAGTCTGAATTCGATGTTCATTTAAAATGTGCTGGTTAGACTGTAATAGTCTCTTCAGGACATGAGATTGGTTTAAAATATTAATTACAGGTCGTAGAAACAAAGAAACATGAGGAAGAGGTAACTGTTTGGGTACCCAAGTCAAATTCCGTATCATATTCGTGTCAGGGGAAAAAGAGAAATCATCACCTGCCAATGTAAGAAGGAAACATTAGTTAGACAACCACAATAAGGAGGAATCTGAGAAACAGAGGCTAGATCAGTAACATTATTAGATACAATACATATATGTTGGGCAGATACTTCATATAGCATAGAGAAATTGTTTAAGGGGTACAAAGTTAAGTCACAAAGGTTAGAAGAATGTGGGAGAAGGCAGGGCTCCATCTGCCGGGTCATCATCCCACATACCATACCTTTGTCAGTCGTTACACAGTTAGTCAAGGTATGAGTTACATTATCATGATCTACATAGTTACTTTGTATGTGAGGCAATGCAAAATAAGCATATAGTATAAAAGGAATAACATGAAATTGACCCATAACAATCCAAACATGTACTTGGTAATACACAATAGTTCCAGTGCACCAATAAGGAGTGCATCGTGCATTTTCAGGTTTAAGTGTTTTCCATTTGTCTTCTAGGGTAATCACCTGGTCCCACATATGGATGTCTCCTTCCTATAGGAGACGTTGGGCATTTTCCTTCTGTATCAAAGTATACATGTTTTGAAGGGAACATTTAGTCCATTCAAACAATTTAGCAATATCGGTATCAAAATGTAAGTTACCTTTAACACTATTATTAAACACACTTTGAAATTGGCCTTAGTAATTTAAAGTATTTTGGTGTGGTAGGATCGTTGTGGGCAACCATTGTGCATTAACAGTTAAAGCCTGAGATACATCCTGTCCAGCACTGCGCAGTCTGCTGGCCAGGGTCTCAAGATCTATTGAATTGACTATACCCAAACCAGTTCCTGCCCTACCAAGCAAGGTATCATACCAAGCTCTTTTCCTTCTATTACATATAGGTAGAAGAGGAAAAGTTACATTATAGTGGAATACTACTTTGTGTTGCGAAATGGAGGTGTTAGTGCAAGTCTTGGGTACTTTTATGATCGACAGGAGGGTGTTTTGTAGGAGGAGAAGGAGGTGTCAGCATTAAATATTTTACTCAATAATCACTTATTTTCTTCTCCCCATTATCCCATTTACTTATCTCAGTAGCATTGGTATAAATTAAATATTGATCATGACCCTCAGGGAAAAGATTCACAGTTTGTATAGCATTGTCTATATTCCATGTAGTACAATTCTTTACTATTTTTCATTTTTGAATGAATCCTCGGTCTCTAGGGGATGTAAAGGGAGGAGTATAGGAGAGAGTTGTAATCCAACATGAAATATTAATTAATGAATAAATAGTGAGGCTTAAATTTCCAAGAGGAGACCCCTTTAAAATATAGGTAGATTCTTCTCTCAGGTAAAAGGTGACATTAAGGGCAGTCCAATTGGCAACATAACAGGAGGTGAGTGCAGGACAAATGTAATCCCCTTGGCTGCTATTGAAGATTGATCTTGACCATCTTAACTAGATGGTGTTTCCAAGGGGCTGTATTCGGATTCCATAGGTCCAGGTCCAGGTATCTTTCATCAGACAGGAACACACTATAAAATACTTAATTACATAAAAACATTTGTGTTAGGGGAACATGATACCATTTATCATCACCTGGATAAACAACAATAGCAGTATTTGTATTTCCTTGGGCGATTAATTCAGCTTGTCTAGGTCTATCAGTTGAGTGTTTTTTCATCCACATTTTAGATCCTGGCATTATTTTTTCAGGGGTCCAATAAATGTCATTGGAACTGCCAAGTCCTTGCTCTCCTCTGGCTGTAACATCAGGGGATCAATTCCTTTGAGTCCATTGGCCTTCCAAATAAGGCAATATTACTAATTGACATATTCTTTCTCCTGCTTTACAAGAGTAGGTTTCATTAATATGAGAATTATGTAAGCAAACTTTAATTTCTCCCCTGTAATCATTGTCAATAACACCACCCAAAACATGCACTTGATAGTCTAAGGCTAGACCAGATCTAGAAAATAATTGTCCATAATATCCAGAAGTTAATTTAATGCCAACACCAGTATGGCATAGTTGCTGGTCTTGAGGGGAAATATTCACATCATGAGTTACATATAAATCATATCCTGCTGATCCTAATGAAGCTCGCCAAGGTTGCCTAGCATTCTCATGTAGAGTCCACCATTGAATAGTGGGAAGAGATGATATTTTCCTTATTTGTAAATTAGGATTCATCATTCTGGAGAGAGGAGTACCTTCTCCATCAGCTAGAGGTCTGTTGTTTAATTGTTTTAGAGCTTCAAATAAATTTTCTTTCCATTTTCTCAAATCATTACATGTGATGACTGCATATTTTAAAATCAGCCAGAGTCAGGAATTCAGGTTAAGGGAAAATCCTTGATCTTTATTCTTTGTGGAGGTGAAGGGAGATGGCAATAGGAAGTGAGAGCTGTTACTACAGGAACCCAATCAGCAGTCTCTCTGACTCTCTTCCTGCCTCTCTCTCTCTCCACCCACTCAAGTCCTGTCAAAGTCATTTCCTGTACAACACATCAAAACTTGCAGAGAGTGGGCGGGGCCATTCTTTCTCTAAGCATATATTAATAGAGTATCGTCCAATTGCTATTTAGCTTTATGTGATTGGTACCTCAGTGCATCAACTTAAGCTTCAGCCCATTACGAATTCTTATCTTTCCAAAATACTTTTTACTTAGGGAATTCAGAGAAAATTTTCAATGTATAACTATAAAAGGATTCTTTAAAAGATACCTATAATAGTTTGACTTTATCATACAATTAAGTGCCTAAATATTGGTTTATAATTTTATAATTAAAGATTTCTGCATAACTTTTGTTAACAACATTATTCTGATCCTTAAATTATTATTTTCAATTCCCTCAAGATTCAGCAATTTCCCCAATGTGCTCTATACTGTTAGGAAACATTTATACAAAGATATTTCACTATCAACATAAATCAAGTATGCTGGCACATTCTAGTTTAAAAAATTCACATGTCAGTATTCATTTCTTCTCATTTATCTCTCTTCAAGGAAAAATAAAAAAAAAGGATTAAATCCCTTAGGTTTGGTATTCTTCCAGTTGGAGGGTTTAGCCTGTACAGACTTGTTTAGTTTCCTTTGTGTATCATTTTGCCTTCCAGAGATGTACTAATTCACATTTTAAAAGCTGTTCTAAAGATCTAAAATTGGAAATTGTGCTTTATAAAAGGATTTCAATTTGAATCAACTAAATGACATCATATAATAGCCAAAAAAAAAAAACTGATAAGAAAATTCTGAACAGTACTACACATAATAACATTTTGCATTTACAAAGCATTGTCAAGTTTAAAAAGTGTTTTCTTCAAAATGATCTTTAAAGATACTATGATTATTATTTCCTTTTACAGATGAAGAGGCACTGGAGAAATTCTGTCACTTTCTTAGGGTCCTACAGGTAGCAAGGATCAAAAGTTGGGTCCAAATCACCTCTCTTCACTACAATTCTATGCCTTCAGCCCTTCCTCCTAAAGTTCTTCCAAGTCTTAGAGCACTACCTGCTTTGATTTTAAAGGGGAATGCCCCAGTTGGACTTAGTGATGATAATGATTTCAAAAACCTAGAGTTTGGGGGACCAGCTAGGTGGTGTAATGAATAGAGAACCATGCAGTCAAAAGAACTCAAGTTCAAATCCATTCTCAGATACTATTAGCTATGTGACACTGAGGAAATCACTTAACCCTGACTGCCCCCCCCAAAAAAATCTAGGAATTCATATTTAGATTGAAAACTATATTGAAAAACTTCCCAGTATACAAAACTTATATTCTTTAGAACTTCCTTTTGTCTTGAATTATACTTAATAGAATACTTCTTGTTTTTAAAGAGTCACTGTATTTTTTTTTTATTTTTTTAATTTAATAGCCTTTTATTTACAGGTTATATGCATGGGTAACTTTACAGCATTAACAATTGCCAAACCTCTTGTTCCAATTTTTCACCTCTTACTCCCCACCCCCTCCCCCAAATGGCAGGATGACCAGTAGATGTTAAATATATTAAAATATAAATTAGATACACAATAAGTATACATGACCAAACCGTTATTTTTCTGTACAAAAAGAATCAGAAGAGTCACTGTATTGATGCCTGATCCTTTGACCATCCAACAATGAACGCACACATTCTAATTCTACTAAGCTTTATTTGAAGAGCTGCATACTTCTTAAAGGGATAACTTCTTTTTTAAGCTTTAAATCTCTTTTTTCTCTATTAGCTATAATTTTATCATCAGAGCTGTGATATATTACCAAAACACCATCCTTAGTTACCATAAGAATTTCAGCAATGACTATTTCCTTAGAAATTTTATAACGTGAACTCATCGCTTTTGCCTATTCTCTATTAGAATATGATTGTTCTCCAAAGAGATTTCCTTGTTTCTGGTGTATTAGTACAGATAACTCAGAACTCAACTGTTTTCTTTCTTTAGATGCTCTTTCTTTTTAAAAGTAGAATGCCTTGGCTTCTAATTTAAACTAGAAATTCTTTGTTTTAAAAGAAGATTGCCTTGTAGGTAGAATATAGTGGCTATCATCCATCCTGCCTGTTATATCTCTTGGCCAACATCTGTAGATTTTGCTAAAACAAACAAGCAAAAAAATTAAAGGCTTACTTTCTCTAGAGTACAAGCTAATTTACTTTGTAGAGTCCCATATGTTCTCTGGTCAAGACATATGGGAATATGCAAGATTGATCTGATTAAAACCACTGAATAATGACAAAAAATTTTAGGAGCCAAGCTAATGATTCAAGTCCAAATTGGACAATAGCATAACATGTATTTTAATTTGGTTCAAAGGTTTAATATTAATTTAACTTTAGATATAGAATTCATTTCAGCTTTTAAAAAGTCTACAAATATCTATTCACAATCACCTTAAATTTTCAAATATTTATAAGAAAAGGGAAAAAAATGTTGATAGACTAGATGCATTTTAATTTGGTTCAAAAGTTTAATATAAATTTAACTTTAGCTATAGAAATCCTTTCAGTTTAAAAAAGTATATAAATATCTATTCATAGATTCACTTGTTTTTTTTGTTTCATAGAATTTCATAGAATCACTTCAAATCCTCAAATACCTATAGCAAACAGGAACCAGAGAGCATAGATTTGCCTAAGAAAAGGAAAATAAAATGATGATAGATTATCTTGCATAGTTTGATATCCTACAAATGAGATAGGTATCCTGATTTATCTTTGATATGGTTTTCATATTCTCAATAATATGATAGAAAGAGATTAAAATCATTTGGACTTAGAGTTTGAAAACTAGTATCAGACTATGCCTGCAAAATTGTATCATCAGAATCAAGCCAAAGAGGTAATTTGCTACAGTGGAAAGATGACTAGATTTGGTGTTATTGGACTGGGTACAAAATCCTACTCGACCATTGTTTAAGCAAGCTATTTGATATCTCTCAGCCTCAGTTTCTTCATCTTTAAAATGAGAAAGTGGGGCTATTTAAGCTCTTAAATTATTTTCTATCTAAATCCACAGTCCTTGGGCCACCTTCTCTTATGAGTTTAAAAGGGTATTTTATAATCATATCCTTGTCAAATTTAGTCATATCCTACCCTGGGAATGATGTTTTGTGGTCAAGACAACAAGAATTGGTTGTTCATCCCTACCATTCCCATGATGATCAACATCATCATCGTCATTATTTGATTTTGTCAATTGTGTTTGGCTCCATAGTCACTAGAATAATGAAAGCTTAAATCAGGCCAGCTATTTTCAATTGTGCAGCATTGCTTATCAAGGAATGATTATTTTTATGGGTGTGGTTGTTTTGAGTGGTTATGCACTGTCTTCAAGTTTAAATCATTTGGAATAAGAATGAGGTATTTGTGGTAAGGAGTAAAGTATGTGGGAATGGAAATACATTAACATTATTTAACTAAAACTTATCATAAAGATAGAATACTTACTTAAAAGAAAAAGGAAATAAGAAAAACTGTAATTGAAGGGTGGGATAAAAAGGATACTACTGAAAAATTGTGATAAAATTATAGGAAATAGAAAAATGAAGGTTTAATATTTAAAAAAGGAAGTTATCCCTTTAAGAAGTGGGCAGTTCTTCAAGTCAAACTTGGTGGGATTAGCATGTGAGTGTTCATTGTTGGATGGTCAAAGGATCAGGCTCCAATACAGTGACCATTTAAAAACAATAAGCACTCTCTAAAGTATAATTCAAGCAAAAAGCAGCTCTGAAAGATATAAGTTCTGGATACTGAGAAGGAAGACAACTTTGGAAGAGAGCCCAGGACTTGATAGAAAATTATTTTTCACTATTGAATAAGGAGGGTCCCTTCTCTCTCTCTCCCCATTTTCTCCCACAAGGTCATCATATCTTTCAGTAGAGCCAATTTCTCAGTAGGACACACAACATAATTTAAATCTATACTTCTCAAGACCATTGTTTTCCTCTTTAATTTATGTCCCCACCATTTAGCACAGTGTTTCACATAGAGTAAGCAGGTAAGTTGCTTTTCTTTCCTTCGTTTCATTCTTTCTAATAGAAAGCGAGCTCTGTCAGATAAGACAGGAAACAAGAAGAGCTTTATGTGTTTAGAGAACTCTGGTTATTAGAAGTGAGACTACTGAGAGAATCCCAGTAGAGTGAGTACCCAGCAGAGATATGAAGATCAGAGGAAGCAATTTGAGGATGTCATCATAAGGGAGGAAAAACAATTACCAAAGAAAAACTTAGCAGTACCATTTGACAACTACAGTAGAGGAAGTCTGAGTTATCTTGACTACATATATTTCCTAAATGTGTAGTGTACTCTATGTGGATTCCCATTCTTATACCAAATGCAATGCATAATTCTAAGGGACTATATCTTAGATTTATGGAGGGAATATTTTGTTATTACAATTATTATGATATTTATGATGATATTATGATTTTAATGCTAAAAATACCATTTTTTTTCCTTTGAGCTAATTGTGTGTACAGACTGACTATTAAAAGTCAAAGTACTGGTGGGGATTCATGAGCAACAGCTTTAAGATTGCAGAGTAGCTTGAAACATTATGTGGTTTTTCAACACCAAACTTTTTAATTCTCACTGGGGTAAACTCCCAAAGGGGCTACCACATACAGACACAGAAAGATGTAATTGTACTGCTTTCATGAATGACAAAAGTGGTTTTATTTCACAGGAAATATTCAAATTCAAATGCATTCCAGTCAACTTAGCTGAAAAAAAAATTCCATATTTGTTGTATTTTATTGAACTATTTATCTTTCTCCCCCTTTTACAGATAGCAGATTTGTGTAGTTAAATCCCTTTTTAATACAGACTCCTGTTTCCAAACCAATTACTGAAGCTCCCTTGTGAGTGAGTTTAATAATAATATATTGTAAGTATGATGCTAAGAATCACAAAAATGTCTCTTTTTTCATTTCTTTTGAAAAGTATATTCAAATAGAAGTTGTAGGGGGGGATACAACTGACAATAACATATTCAAAACTTGAATATTTAAATTACGACTTGAATTTTGTATTCAATAAGCCAAATTCTCCCAAAGAATATATGCAGAGGCAAAATAGTCTGGGGTCAAGAGGGTCTCAAGAGGATACACACATATGTGTGTGTGTGTATTTGTATATGTATGTATGTATATACATTATTATATTTCTAATGACTTCTGATATTATCTTAAATATCCATTTCATTTAAACTCTCCAAACTTATAGTAATCCAAAAATGATAAGTAATACTTAACACTGTGCTTTATGTAAATACTGACAAAACATTTTACCTCTTTTCTTATATCAAATATTTTATTTACCTACCTTTATTGTCATAATTCTGTGAGGGAGAAACTCTATGATACCCATTTTACAGGTATGAATACTAAACCTCAGAGATGTTATATGACTTGCCTGAGATATTATAGATAATAAATCTTTGAAGTAGGATAGCTGATTTTTCCTGATTCAAAGTCCAACAAAGTCCATTTTACTTTGCTGCTAAATATCTTAAATTTATCCTTTGGGGGTAAATTATTACTATTCTATTTTAGAAATGTGCAGAAATATTTTATCATACTCTATTTAAGCCTCTATTTATGTCTGGCTGTCTCTGTTTAGATGGGTAAAATCTCCTCCTAACATTATTACTTACATTTCAAGCTATTGCTGGGGTTCTTTAATTTGGATTTTAGTTGATCCCTCTGAAAATCTTAAACATATCATTACATCAGTGTGTGTATTATTTACTTTGTTGACCTGCCCTAATATTTCTAGGGAAATATTAAATTTATCAAAACAATTAAACCCTTTTAAAGACCCTATTTTCATAACCAGTTGGTGCCTCTTTTGTCATTTATTGAAAAAAAAGAGGGGAAGCGCACTTAAATCCTAAACTAAAGCAATTTGAAACTATCAAGCCAAAAGCAAGAGGGAAATGTTGACAAGGAGTCAAAATCAATGGTCTTGAAGTCAACATTTCTTGGAAGACCTATTAAAAAGAAATATTATGAATGATATTTCAATAGATAAATTTTAGAAACAAAATGATTGCTTATGTTTGCAATTTCATTGTCTGATTCTATGCAGTGCTATTATGCTAAAAAACGTGAAGTCTATGTTGTTCAAATGATATAAAATACAATTTACTAGTGATTTCTAGTGCTTGAATGTATGCTTTATACCATGGTTCTTTATAAATGACATTAAATTTAGATATCTATGATAACAAATATGGAGGGCAAAATCAAGGGAAATAAATCAGCTCATTGCCAAATATGTTTTAAATCATTGGCATAATAAATTGCTTTACCATCATTATCAAAGAATGGACTTTTGGTATTACTTTTAGAGAAAAGCACTGAAACATTTTTATTACTTTATTACAGAAAATGGTATTTTTATTATGTTGACATACATATACAAAATATTATGAAAAATACAGAAAAAACTTATAATTTGAGAATTTTCAGAGAATCTTCAGGAATTCTAATTTTTCAGTCCCAAAGATAGAAATTTCTGAACATTAATTGAAATTTTATTAAATAAATCAAGTTTCTTTAAAGTCTTATGTGTTACACTAATGCATTGTTGGAATTCTGAAATACAATCATTTTGGAGAGTATATTGGAATTATACCCAGAGGGTTATAAAACTGTGCATATCCTTTGATACAGCATTATCACTACTGGGTCTGTATCCAAAAGAGATCATAAAAAAGGGATAATACTCATATGTGAAAAAAAAAAAAAGTTTGCAGAAGTGCTTTTTGTGGTGGCAAGGAACTAGTAACTGAGTAGAGTCCCATCATTTGGGGAATAGTTGAATAAGTTTTGGTATATGAATGTAATGGACAATTATTGTTGTATAAGAAACAATATACAGACTGGTTTCAGAAAAGTCTAGAAAGATTTACGTGAACTGATATCGAACGAAATGAGCAGATACAAGAAAACATTGTATACACTAACAAGAATATTGTGTGATGACCAACTGTGGTGGACTTGATTGAGTATGGATTGAAGCATAGTATTTTCACTTTTTGTGTGTTTTCTCTCTCATGTTTTGTTTTTTCCTTTTGGTCTGATTTTTCTTGCACAACATGATAAACATGGAAATATGTTTAAAAGAAGTGCATATATTTAATCTATATCACATTAGTTGCTGTTTTGAGGAGGGGGAATTAAGGAAGGAAAGGAGAAAAATTTGGAACACAAAATCTTACAAAAATGAATCTTGAAAACTATCTTTGCATGTTTTGGGAAAATAAAATACTACTGAAAAATTTTTTAAAAAGTCTAATGTCCTGCTTTCCCCTACTAAAATATCATATTGACTGCCCATTAATAGTATCACAAAAAGTGATCAAATAGCATTTGATGCCATTTACAATCACTGAAAGGAAAGTGTTAGATAACATCTCCAGAAATGTATTTCTATTATTCCTGGAGTAAATTGAGGAAGACTAATCTATACAAAAATGAAATAGACACTAGGATAATTAAATACTGTTTAGAAATAAGGTATGAGTAAATTGTTCTCATCTGTGGAATGACTGATTGAAAAGAAAATTCTCAGTTGACATAGAAAAATACTGTCCTACCTGACAGAGATAAGAAATAATTAAGAATTATAATAGAAAATGCAAGCCACTATGTATCCTTATGGAGAGTGTTGGATAAAAAACATTTCTTAATAAATGTAAAAGAGCTGTGATTTTTGTTGGTGGTCCTTAATGAAACATAATTTCGTATTATTTCATTTATTTAGGCACTCCTAGGGAGGATACTTTATCAACTAATGAAGACTTTTCATAACTTTTGGGAAACACATAGTCTTCAACAGGTTCTGAAGCACTGAGAGGTCATTTATTTACTTGAGTTCACAGAGTCTGTATTAAAAAAAAAAAAAAAGGTAACATTTATACAGTACTCCAAAGCTTATGAAGCACTTTAAACATATCTATTTTGTTTTCATAACACCCTTGGCAGTAGCTGTTATTAATCCCAATTTATAGATGAGGAAACTAAGGTATGTCAAGGTAGTCATTTGACCAATTTCATTCAACAAATTTCTGGGGCAGAATTTGAACTTAGATCTTCCTAATTCCAAGATCAGCACTTTATCCACTGTACCATTAATTGTCTAATAATAATATTGAAAGGGGGAGAAATGAGAATAGACAGATCTTTCTGTCTGAGGCCAGCATTATATAATATTGAATCTCCCTCCTTTCTTTTTGAATCTCCTCTTTTTTCCCTTCCCTATCATTCTCCTCTACTCTCTTGTACTCTTTTCTCATCTCCTCTTCCCTTCTCTTCACTCCTCATCTCCTAGTTCCTCTTTTTACAATTAATATGCAAAAAATAAATTAATGAGACTTTAATAATGAAATTTTAAGACCTATATTTGTAACAGTGATAAATAACTTATGTTCACCTTGTTTAATATTTCAAATGAAAGATCCCTATAAGTTGGTTGTCAAATGTCATAATTATTCTATATAATATTTCAGAATTCAATTTTTAGAGATTCTTCGCTTGGGATACTTTTCTTATTTTCATATTGCTAATCATACATCTTTTGAACAAACCGGATTAGTGAGCTTCCATGCTACCTATTTAAATCATTCCAGCTCCTCTAACTCACAGGAAATAAGAGCTTTGGGCCACAATAAAATGTGACTAATGGCCCTTTTCATGTTAATGCTGCAAGCAAGAGGGCGAATCACTCACAGAAAAATGTGATTGGTGGAATGAATAAATAGTAATTGTTCCACATTAAGTAAACAAAGGGAACCCTCATATATTAATGTATTCTCTTGTTTTATTACCTTTAGGCAGATATTCTAATCAGCCATGACAGGACCGGAATATATTATCAGCACCCAAAGGTGCTATTTATTAATTTATCTAAACAAATAATGATGGTGTGTCAAAGCAAATTATAGTGGTTCATATGTTGCATGTTTTTCTAATGAAATGGGAATCTTTTCTAAATAGGAGGCATTTTGTGTGAGTACAGTCATAGGCTTTCATGGTTTCCCACAATATCCAACTACTCCATTTACTCCTTCCCACAAAACAAAGATTATTGAAATGCAAAACCTATAGATCTACTTTTTAACTATTCTTACTATCAGAAGCAAATTTCTATTTTATGTTTAAAGGGACTTCTTAAAACATTGTTTTTTCTTTTCCCTCTTACATTTCTTTATAATTTCTAATATGAAAACATGGTAAAAATATGTCAATTCCCTTATTGGGCTTTTCACAGGGTATGAAATGATGTAAATGAACAAAATATTATAATTGCTCTAAATAGAATCCGAAACTAAAAGGCATTATAAAGATCATCATGTCTGAATCCTACATAGAATATGTCCAACAAATCTCAACTCAGCCTTTATTTGAAAACCTTGGGAAAAAAGGGAAATTCACTCCATTGGGGAGAAAAATGGGACAAGGAACAGTCCATTCCATTTAAATTACTACTGTGGTTTAGAATATATTTCCTTTATATTGAGCCTAAATAAATCTCCCTAAAATGTCTACTCTGTTTACAAGATCTCCCTTTGGAGGTAGAATAATGTAGTGCCCTTTTCTAACAGCCTTTCAAACACTAGAATAAAGTGATTTTGATCTCCCTTTAATCTTGTCTTCTCAAAACTAAAAATCATATTCCTAAGAATAATCTTCATATTACCATTAACCTAGTAATCTCAGTACAAAACCTGTACCTACAAAGAGATCAAAGAAAGAGGAAAAAGACCCAAATGTACAAACGTAATTTTAGTATCACTTTTTGTTCTAGAGAAGAATTAGAAACAAAAAAAGATGCTCATCAATTGGGGAATGACTGAACAAATGTGTTATACAAATGTAATGAATAGTAATGTGCCATGAGAAATGAATAAAGGGATAGTTTCAGACAAAATAAATCCTGGAAGGCTGCTAAAAGGATTCATAATAAGATAAGCAGAAGCAGAGAACAAGTGATACAGTAGTAAGAACATTGTAATGAAAAAAAAAAAAAAGAAAAGAAAATAAAAGGAAGAAATCTAATCAATATAATGTGTAACTACAGTTTCAGAGGAATGATAATGAAAAATTCTTTCCAAAGACTGAAACAGGAAATATGAGCATATGGTTTAAAGTAAGATATATTTTTGGACAGGGAGAATGGGAGAATTTATTTTACCTGTGCATGCCTATTTTTATAAGGAATTTAATTTCTTCTTGTTATTTGAGGGAAAGTATTTAGAAGTAAAATCAGTAGCTAGTGAGACAAATAAATAGGTGAATGAATTAATGAACTAGATAAAGGAGGTAAATGAAAAGAGAAAAGTCATTGAAGGTGATTTAAAAATAGACAGGAACAGAGGAAAATCTCAAAGAAAAAAAAAGGCAAAACAACCTTGAAACAAATATATCTAACTTCCCTATTTTTAAGTCAGTATAAAAGAAAGATTTAGGATTTTACAAATACTCAATTTTTTTCTCTTTTTCTGTATATGGAAATTGTTTCTTAGGGAAAGATATTATTTAAATTTAGAATTTTAAAATATTAAAATAATCTTAATATGTTACAATTCTGAGGTTCTTCTGCATTCTGGTGCCTTTACCTGCATACTCATTTCAGATCCTGTCAATGGCCTTACTAAAGTACAGCACCCAGAACTGAACACAATATTCCAGTTTTATTTTGACAAGGACAGGATATTAGAAGAATCATTAGCTTTGGCATCTCCCATAGTAAAAAAGTTTAAGGATGACTATCATCTTTTTTTTTAATTTTGCTGCTATTTCACATTATTTATTGACTCACACTGATTTTTCCATCTACTAGCCATTCTGATATATATATATATATATATATATATATATATTTTCAAATGAAATCATGTCTAGCCATATCTATTTGTTATATGGACAAAATTTATTGAACCCAAATCTAAGAGTTCATATATATTCTGATTACATTTTATTTTCTTGCATTCAATTCAACATTTTATCTTATTGACATATTTTTGTATCCTTTGTCATATAAAATATTTCTATCCCTTCCAGCTTTTATATGATTTTATCTAAGTCAATGATAAAGATGCTGAACTGTTCAAGGATGACAGATCCCTGGACCATTTCAATGATAACATCTTCCAAGTTGACATCTAAATACAATTAACTATTCTCTAGTTTAAGTCACTAACCAATTCCAAATCCAATTAATTAAATACCATTATGTAGGCTATGTTTCTATTTTCTATCAGAATAGCAGATTTTTTGCCAAAAGCTTTGATAAAATAGAGTTAAATTTATCATGTCTTTAGCCTTCTCTTGATCTGTTAACTAATCCTGACCAAGAAAAGAAAAGAAAAAGTTAATTGGTGAGGTCTGTTCTTGAAACAATGCTAGCTTCTAATTATCAAAAATTCCTTTTTTAGATGTTAGTTAATGACACATTTAACAATATATTCTATATTTTCCCCAGGAGCTAAAATCATGCTCATTGGCTTATGATAGACTTCTGTTCGCTTTCATTTCCCTTTAAATGAAACAAAACAAGCAAAAAAACCTCTTTTTATATACATTTGTCCTTGAATACTGTAATATTTCATGTAATTATCATGATCTTTCCAAGTTCACAAACCTACAAACTCACCTTCCCTTCCTCTTAAAACCTCATGGATACTGATATATTGTGTTTTCTCTATTAACATTGCCATCCCCTTATTTCAAGTCTATTGTCTCTTACCTGAATTTTTTCAATAGTCTGCCAGGGTAATTAATTCCCTTACCTATATTCTTTGACATTTCTAATCTATCTTCCCCACAGTTGCCAAAAATCATAATCCTAAATCACATGTCTGGCCATGTCACTGCTTTGATCATTAAACTCCAATGGCTTTCATAATTGCTTTCATAAACAAATAACAACTTCCATGTTTACTATTTAAAGTCCTTCACTGGTTGATTTACATTATCCTTCTGAGCTTCTTGATATAACATTCCTATTCACTCTTTGTTTGCAATTCAACCAAACTCATCTTGGTTCTTCATTCATGACACTCCAGTTCCTATTGTCCTACCTATTGACAGACTAGCCCCATAATTATAATACTTGCTTTTTTCCCCTCATTCTTCTTAGTAACATTTCTGTTTTTATTCCATGTCATCCCGTGTAGCACACACATTTACAGTATCAGATGCTTTTTTACTTCTATTCAAAAATTTAGTTTGTATTTATTTTCAATACATTTTAGATACATATGCCATTTTCTTTGATAGAAGATTTTAGAAGTCCCTAAATTGTTCATTTTTGTCTTTGTCTAATTCTGTATTTAAAATAACTTCTGGCACATAGTATGTTTCTAGCAAATACTTATTGATTGATCAATGTAAGACTTGTGTCCTGTGATAAATAAGGTCAACTAAGTATTTTGTAAGTATTATATTATGATATTACATTTTATCTTCCATTTCTTCTTATTAGCCATTTAAAATCTGTCTTTCATTAGAAAGACCATTATTCTTTACAGAAAAGAGAAATAAACTTCCCTCCTATAGTGTCTAGACCTTATCACATGAATGTATCTTATTAATATGCAGTTCTTCTTGTTGCCCATTGATTTTTTTTCCCTTTTCCTTTTCATTTTAAATAAGATATAATCTCTTAAGGAACCTATTCTAATTCCATCTTATCAAGGCTTGGTGTTACCTAAAATATTAAATTTAACTTCTTTAATTAGATTCCTTACTTTGTCACATATTATTTATATCTTGAACATTTTCCTATTGACATAAGAGATTATGGATACCAAAATATATATTATCTCAACTGATCATCTCATTTGATTCACTGGAGTAAGGTATTAATGTATTATTATTTTTGACAAATGAAAAGGGAGAGAATAAGTTTCACAATACTGTAAAACCTAAATATCAGAGGACATATTTAAATGCAGGTGTTTCTTGTCTGCATATCCAACACTTTACCATGATGCTATAATGCCTCTGTTAGTTAACAACAGTAACTGAGCATGCATCATGTACGGGATTATGCTAGGCACATTGGCGAAATCAGGATTTACAGAATAAAAAGTCACTTTGTGTCCTCAATCCAGCTCTTTATTTTCCTTCTATCTTGAAGGAAATAAAGACAAACACATGCATAAAGAAGATCAGTCCTGGTTTGTGTAACATACACAGCATTGAGGAAAGACTTCTGCACAAAAGAGAAGATATATTTTTGTCATAATTCAGGTGTGAAGTCTCTAGACTCAAGAGAATTGATGTACAGCACAATGACTAATAACTGGCTATGAACATCCTAGCCAACGTTAATACAATACACACACACACACACACACACACACACACACACACACACATATACATACATATATATATATTTCCCTCAATCTCACTTCATCTTTGATCTTCACTAACTTTCCTCCTATAGTTCTCGTTTTGGAGAAATAAATTTTTGAAAAAGTCAACCAAAATTTCCACTTTTTCTCCTGTCACTCTTCAGAAACCCTTATAATGTAGTTTCCCAATTTATCATCCCTTAGAAATTACTTTTGGGCCAGCTAGGTAGCAGAGTGGATAGAGCATCAACCCTGAAGTCATGAGGACCTGAGTTCAAATCTCGTCTCAGATACTTAATACTTCCTAGCTGTGTGACCCTGGAGAAGTCACTTAATCTCAACTGCCTCAGCAGAAAAAAAAATACTTTCTTAAAGTTATTAATGAACTCTTAGTGAACAAATCCAAGTTCTAGGAGTGGAACAAGATGGTGGAGTGAAGCTACTTAGATCTCTCAGTTTCCTTGAAAACTATATAAATTAAGCCTTTTAACAGAATCTGATAAAGTGAAAACTATATGTGGTCAGCTCTCCTTTACTCTCAAACTATTTTTTATGAAATTCAACCTCAGAATTAGTGCTTGACTGTCAAAACCCACGAATATTGGGAATACAATATACATTACCAACAGAAGATAATCTCAAAATTCACCAGAAAAGATCTGTTTTTACTCCAGGTTGGGGACAGAATGGGGCTAAGCCAGGTGCAAGAGTCAGGCAGTGAGAACACAGAAAACAGCTCACACTGAGCAGACTGGAGGGGGTTAGGGGGGCGGTCTTCATAGGCTGAAAATTTGTGGGGAGAACTTTACCATTGTGTCAGCTACTATGCTCTGGCAGCAAGCCAGTAGATCGCAGAGAAGCTATAAACACAGGGGATAAAGACTATAACCCCAAAACACTAGAGTCTCTGTGGGCCTGGCCACACCCACCCAGCACCGGGAAGGGATCAGCACTATCTCAGCTTGCAACCACTGATCCCAATGCAGACACTGATCACAGCACAGACTCTGATTCCAGCATAGCCACTGCTGTCTCATGCTGCTTTACTGCTACTTCCTGTTGTCTGCTGAAGAAGCTTGGTAACACCACACTGCCCCAAAAGCAGACTGCAGTTTTTTGTTTGTTTATTTGTTAGTTTTGTTTTGTTTTTTGTCAAAATGAGTAAAAAAGCAAGGTGGGCTCTAACTATAGATAGCTTCTATACTGAAAGAGACCAGACTTCAAATACTGAGGAGACTAAAAGAAGATTGTTTCCAGATGAAGCCCTAAATGGTGATATAACCTGATCCCCATTATACAAGGCTTTCATAAAAGAAATTTTAAAAGGCTCTTAAAAGAGAGCTAGAAGAAAAATGGGGAAATGAAAGGGAAACTTTGTAAGAGGGTCTGCATAAGTCATGTTACTCATTAAAAGATAAGTGTATAAAGAAATCAACTCCCTGAAAAACAAAATTAGTGAACTGGAAAAAGAAAATAGCTCCTTAAAAAATAAAATTGGTGAAATGGAAAAAAAAAACTCCATAGAACAAAACAACTCATTTAAAAACTCAATTGGGCAATTACAAAAAGAAATAAAAAAAGCAAATGAAGAAAATATTTCATTAAAAATCAGAATTGAGCAAATGGAAATGAATGACTTGAAGAGACACCAAGAAACATGTAAGCAAAACCAAAAAAATGAAAAAAGTAGGGAAAAATGTTAAATACCTACATGGGAAAGCAACAGACCTGGAAAACAGATTTAGGAGAGATAATATGAGAATTATTAGACTTCCTGAAAAGTATAATGAAAAAAGGGCCTAGACACTATTTTTCAGGAAATCATCAAAAAGAACTGCCCAGATGTTATAGAAACAGTAGGTAAAATAGACATTGAAAGAATTTATCGATCACCTACTGAAAGAGATCTCAAAATTAAAACTCCAAGAAATATTATGGCCAAATTCCAGAACTATTAGACCAAGAAAAAAAATACTACAAGCAGTCAGAAAGAAACAATTCAAATACCAAAGAGCCACAATAAGGATTACTCAAAATCTAGCAGCATCCAGATTAAAAGATTGAAAGGCCTGGAATCTAATATGTACACATATATTATATTTAACATATATTTTAACATGTTTAACATGTGTAGGACTGCCTGCTATCGAGGGGTGGGGGTGGAGGGAAGGAGGTGAAAAGTTAGAACAGAAGTGTTTGGAAGGATCAATGTTGAAAAATTACCCATGCATATATTTTGTCAATGAAAAGCTATAATAATAAAAACTATTTTACAGAACTATAAAAACTAATAAGAAAATTAATCTGGAAGAACAAAAGGTAAAGAATATCAAGAGAATTAATAAAGAAAAAATTCAAAGGATGGGGGCTTAGTAGTACCAAACAAATCTATATTATAAAGCAAGAATCATCAAAACCATTTGGTACTTGATATGAACTAGAATGGTAGGTCAGTGGAATAGATTAGATACATACAACACAACAATCAAGGTTTATAGTAATCCATTATATTTTTAATTGTAGTAATTAAATCATTTTATTGCACATTACTTTATGAATCATTCTGGGAGAGAAAAATCAAACCAAAAGGGAAAAACCATGGGAGCAATAAAAAACAGAAAAAAAAAACTGAACATAGAATGATTTGGTAATCTAGTATTTGGCAAATTCTCAAACTCCAACTTCTCAGAATAAGAGCTCACTGACAAAAATTTCTGGAAAAACTGGAAATTAATATTTCAGAAAATTAGTATACACCTGTATCTCACACCTCATACCAAAAGGTCAAAATAGGTCTATGATTGGGCATAAAGAATGATACCATAAATAAACTAAAAGAGCAAGAAATAATTTACCTATCAGATTTTTGGAGAAGGGAGGAATTTATGACCAAAGAACGAGAAAACATATGAAAGGCAGAATGGATAAATTTGATTACATTAAATTCGATTAAATTAAAAAAGGTTTTGCACAAACAAAACTAACAAAAACAAGATTGAAAAAGAAGTTCAAAGTTGTAAAAAATCTTCATGACCAGTGTTGCTGATAAAGGTCTTATTTCTAAAATAAATAAAGGACTGTGTCATATTTATAAGATTACAAGCCATTCTCCAACTGGTTAATGGTCAAAGGATATGAACAATTTTCAGATGATGAAATTAAAGCCATTGATTCTCATATGAAAAAATGTTCTAAATCACTATTGATTAGATAAATGCAAATTAAAACAACTTGGAGGTACCACCTCACACCTCTCTAAACTAACAGAAAAAGATAATGATAAATTTTGGTTGAGATGCAGGAAACTGGGACACCAATGCATTGTTGGTGGAGTTGTGAAATGGTCCAACCATTCTGGAGAGCAATTTTCATCTATGTCCAAAGAGCTATGCATACACTTTGACCCAGAAGTGCTACTACTGGGTCTGTATCTGAAGGAAATCATAACGGAGGAAAAAGGAGCTAATGTGCAAATATGTTTGTAGGGGCTTTTTGTGGTAATAAGGAATTTAAAAATAAGTAGACACCCATCAATTGGGGAATTGCTGAAAAAAACTGTTATATGAAGGTAGTAGAATATTATTGCTGTATAAAAATGATGAATACACTAATTTTAGAAAGGCTGGAAAGATTTACATGAACTGATGCTGAGCAAAACAAGTAGTACTTGGAATACAATTTACACAATAACAGCAAAAATGTGTGATGATGAACTATGAAAGACTTGGTTCTTCTCAGTAGTTCAGTGATCAAAAGGCATCCCAGTAGATTTTGGATAGAAAATGCCATCTGCATCCAGAAAAAGAATTACGAAGATTGAATGTAAATCAATACATGCTATGGTCACACTTTTTTTCTGTTTCTTTTTCCTCTTCCATGCTTTTCTCTTTTTGTTCTGATTTTTCTCTCCTAACATGATTCATAAAGCAAAGTGTATTGAAATAAATAAAAATAACCCCATGGCTTTTTCTCAATTTTTAGTTTTCTGAATCTCTTTGCAACCTCTGATGTTGATGATCACACTCTTTTCTTTGCTACTCTGTTCTAAATATTCAGAACACAACTTTCTCTTTGTTTTCCAATCAGACTGATTCTTTTTTGTCTTCCTTGATACATTATAAATCTAAGCACATCACAAGGTCTAATTACAGAGTTCAATCCTGGATCTTTTTCTATTTTTCCTCCCTCCATCATCATCAATGTATTTAATTACCATCTCTATGCTAATGATTTTCAAATCTATCTTAAACTAACATCTCTCCTGACCTCCAATCTCTCATATTCAACTAAGTTTGAAACTTCTCAAAATGAATGCCCAATAAACATTTTAACATGTCTGAAGCTGAATTTATTATCTTTCACCTTAAACCCTCATCCCTCTCTAGTTTCCCTATTATTGTCAAGGACAAAAACATGCTCCCAGTCTTTCAGGATTTTAATCTTGGCCTCATGTTTGAGTCCTCAATACTGCTTACCTATCATACCCAAAAACTGGCTGATTTTATCTAGTTTTTCACATATTCCTCCTTCTCTTTTCTTGAACTGCTACTATCCTAGGGCTTCATCACTTCCCATTTGGACTATTACAGTAGCCTGGTTCCTTCCTTGTCTTGCTTGATTCCAATTTATCCTTCATTCATCTTTACCTCTACCTACTGCATTTCCTGACTTCCTTTAAGTTTTAACTAAACTTACCTTCTATATAAAGACTTTCAAAATCCTTATCATTTCTGGATCCTTTTCTCTTAGACTTATTCTATATTTATCCTATTTTTAGACTGTAGATATTTATTTGGTTGTTGTCTCCCCCATTAGATTGTGAACTCCTTGAGGACAAGAATTGTCTTTTGCCTTTCTTTATATCTTCTGCCTTTAGCAGAGCACTTACTACATGGTAGATGCTTAAAAATGTTTATTGACTTACTGACTGACTGTAGTGGATTAAAGAGCCAGCCTTGGAATCAAGAAGACCTAGGTTTAAGTTCTGCCTCTGAAACATACTTGATATGTAATTCATTACAATTAAATCTTCATAAAGGGAAACAGAGACATAAAGTTCTGAGCATGATCTGCATATACACACATGTCTGACATATAAATTGACAAGCTCTTCCCTTTTCATCTGATTCTGACTTGTCCCTTAGTATATATGGGAATCTTGCTAAGTTCAGAAAACACTTAGATTCAGTTAAGCAATTTTATCACATTAATTTAGAACATAATCAATAGCATTAATAGCATTTTTCATTACCAGAACACAAACAATAGTTTAGAATTAGCAAATTAAAGGGTAAGAGGTCATCAAGTCACTAAGATTGAGCTCCAAAAGCTAATATTCAGGATATTATGTTATTATATACTCTTAAGTACCAATGAGGGACTGCTTTCACATTTTAATTTTAACAGAGGTTACCTATTTGAATTCTGCAGATGTGTGCCTGAGTTTAATAACCATCAAATACACGTTCAGATTGAATGACCAAGCCAATTATTTCTCCAAAAGTAGTTATTAGGAGAGTTTAAATGCATAAGAAAATAATGGGACTCGCTCATGAATATTCTACATGTTTCTAAATTTAATTTCAATCTATTTTAGTGTCATACTTTTTATGAAAACAAGAATATAATACTAGGAGATGCTCTTGTGGAATTTCAGGAGCTAATTCCCCAACCTGGACCCAGGGATGAATCAAGGATTATTAAGTAGTACATTGTTATCCTCTTTATATCTGTACTTGTTCATTTGTTTCTTTAGAAGACTTATTTCCTAATAAACAGAGATCTAATTCAAATGGAGAACTTTCTACTGTCCTGGCAAGACTAAGCTGTTATAATAAGTTAATTTAATATATCTGAGGTTTTTCATTTCATAGTTCAGAAATATAGGCAAAACAGTGCTTATTCATTAATAACAGGGGGGAAAACATTGTGTCTGAAATGTGAGGCAGATAAAAAAGGATATGATCTGATTCATAATTATACTACTCAAAAGTATCATACACACGATTGGGAGTGGTGAAACAGAATTATTTTATTACTTACTTCTATCACAACACATCACAAATAAACAGAAAGACAAAGTGGCCTTTTGCTCCTCTTAAGCTGTTCTAGCACTGTGAAGCAGGTACTAGAGAAGGAGAAGGCAGAGTTCTCTGGTAGCACTAACCATGCTATTTTTGAAAAAGATAAATGGAGGGACATGACTGTGAATATTAATTTACTTTGAATTTAGGGAGCCTTCTTGTGTTACACCATCCATCACAGACATAAATTATAGAGTAAGAAATAAGCAATTAAAAACATGTTTATTATTTCATGTAGTTTCTTGTTCCATTAGTCTCAACTGAAAGTTTCACTTAAAGAGTTTGTTTTAAGCTTTTCAGTAAATGTCAACAAAAGTTGCTATGCCAAAAGGAAAGGCCTGAAAACTAAATTTCCTTGGTGATGTGAGAAATGCTGAAAAGTTGGGTTTCCACAGTGTTTCAAGCTTTGAGGTGGTGTGGTATTGGGATAGTGGGTACTACTGACCAAAAGGCTGTCGAGAATGTGAGAGATTAAGGAAGATTAGGATTCACAGAACAATTAAGTAATCAAGAGCCTTGAACAAACAAGAAAGTGGGGACTAGGAAGGCACAGATGGATTCAAACAATCAGAAAGAGTCTTGTGGTTTTGAGAAAATCACAAACTTAAAATAATAGTCCATACAGCCCAAACTAGTTGGAGTCAATGACCTGACTTGACCTAATCACTACTACACCTGCTTAATAGGCTAATAGAATATTAAACAACACACTCCAGAGGAGCAATTTTCCACCATTTTTAAGCATGTAATTTGTGATGAAAGGAGGTTGTGTTTTTATACATATTAAGTGGAAAAATGTAATGAATATATGTATCAGAAAGACTGTAACCTAGATAAAATGGACCAATCTGTTTTCTGAAGGGAGGAGCTACTTTACACCAGCAAGTATAAAGGTTTCCCCTTTTCTGTACTCAGTGCTCCCTCTTCCCAGAAGAGGAATGGGGTCCACTTTTGGCCAGAAACGTGATGATTCCTTAAGATTCTTCTTTAAGAGATTTTCCTTGATATCAGATATTCAGTGTCAAGAGTGTTATTTTTAACAGTGAGCTCAGGCCAATTCTTTTATGTCAGTGGCAAAAGATGTGGTAAAGGGAAAAGGGAGTAAAATGAAAACAGTTATTTGTGAATTTATCATAGAGGAAAAATTGCTTTAATTAATAATACTCTTCCCCCCTACTCCTATGGTTGTTGGTGTAGCATATGGACTGAGCTATAGTACCATTAGAAGGAAAGAAAAATTTTTCCCTAAAGTTTTAGTCACTGAGGACCAACCAGAAGGCAACCCACCAGGCTCTTTTTGACTGATTCACAATTGCTTTACTATGGAAAATAAGCCATATCCTACTACAAACTCCAAATGACAGAACATTACTTTGGCACAAATAGTTCTTACTACTACTCCAGGCAACCAGATAATTTATAAGACTTCCAAAAATTCAGAGTTGTTTGAGTTGTTGTTGTTCTTGTTGCTATTGTTATTATTTTTTCTTGCTGTTATTCATCAACATTATATCATAATAACAAAAATAAGTTATTTAGAGTTTTATGGTTTATAAATCCCTTTATAAATATTATCTTTTTATCATTATGACAACCTTATGAGGAAGATGCTATTAACACCCTCATTTTCTAGACAAGGATACCAATGCAAACAGGAACTATATGACTTAAATACATTATTCTAATTAGCTGCCATAGAGTGTGATTCCACTAAGCTGTGTAAAAACTCTTTTCAAAGCACTAATAAATTTCAACAATATGCTTTATTATTTTATAAATTACATTTAAAATTCTCAAAGGGAATTTTCTTTATTTTAGGTTAAAATATAATGAAGCTACAAATATATACTGATAAATGACATTTATACACAAATATATATGTATATTTTTATATATATTAATAATATATATTATATATATAAATTATATATATTATATAGTAATATAATATATAATATATAGTAATATATAAAAAGTAATATATATGTATATTTTATTTAATAAAATATACATATATATTACTTTTTTTCAATTTCCTGAAAAGATATTTTAACATTCTTTTTTTGGTTAGTATCAAATTTTTGTCTCTTCTTCCTCACTCTCCTCTGTCCTCCCTAAGACAGTAAGCAATTTGATATAGATTATATATATATATGTATATACATATGTATATGCATGTATGTATATATATATATATATATATATATATATCATATAAAACTATTTCCATATTAGTCACGTTGTGAACGACCAAAAGAAAAAACAAGTGAAAATAGTATGCTTTGATTTGCATTCAGACTTCGTCATTTCTTTCTCTAGATATTGAGAGCATTCCTCCTTATAAGTCTTTTAGAACTGTCTTGAATCATTATGTTAAAGAGAGAGGGAGAGGCAGTCACTCATAGTTCATCATTACACAGTGTTGCTATTACTTTACAGAACTTTAGAGTTCTAGTTCTGCTCATGCACTCAGTATCAATTCATATAAGTTTTTCCATTTTTTTTTTCTAATTTCAATTTTCCAGTTTCCAATTCTTTGCCACCAAAGAGATAGAGACAGGCAGAGCCAGAGGGAGAGAAAGCGGAGACAGACAGATAGACACAGAGACAGACAAACAGAGAAATAGAGATACATAGAGACACAGAGACAGAGGGAGACAAAAAGAGCCGCTATAAATATTTTTGTTCATGTGGATTCTTTCCTCTTTGATTATGATCTCTTTGTAATACAGATCTAGTATGCTATTGCTGGATCAAAAGATATATACAATTTGATTGTTTTTTGGAAATAGTTTCAAATTATTCTCCAGAATGGTTGGATCAGTTCACAACTCCACTAACAGAGAGCATTCCAATTTTCTCACATACCCTCCAACATTTATTATTATCTTTTTCTGTCATCTTAACCAATTTGATTGATGTGAGGTGTTTTAATTTGCATTTCTCTAATCAATAATAATTTAGAACACTTTTTCATATGACTATAGATGATTTTAATTTCTTCATATGGAAATTGTTCATTTCCTTTGATCATTTGTCAATTGGGGAATAACTTGTAATCTCATAAATTTGTCTTATTTATCTATATGTTTGTGAAATGAAGTCGTTATCAGAGATACTTGCTGTTATAATTGTTTCCCTTTGTTCTGCTTTCTTTTTGATCTTGGTTGCATAACATTGGTTTGTAGAAAACCTTTTTAATCTGATATAGTCAAAACTATCCCTTTTATATTTCATAAGTTCTTTATCTCTTGTTTGATCATGAATTCTTCCCTTCTCCATAGATCTGACAGGCAAAGTATTATTTGTTTTTCTGATTTGCTTATGGCACTGCCCTTTATGCCTAAATCATGTGCCCATTTTAATTTTGTTTTTTAAATGATGTAAGATTTTGATCTATATCTAATATTTGTCATATAATTTTCTAGTTTTTCCAGTAGGTTTTGGTCAAATAGTACATTTAACAAACATTATGTTACTATGATCATTTAGCATTGTGTCTTAATCTATTCCACTGATTCACTACTTTATTTCTTAGCCAGTATTGATTAGTTTTTGTTCCTCACTTTCTACAAACATTGTGATGATACAAATAAAATAAGCAAGCTAGTCATTGGATATTCCTAATTTTTAACATAGAATGAGATAAATTTTTAAGGGAGTGGTGGAAATGTCCATTTCATAGATGCCACATTTTAGTTTATTTATTCATAGTCTTTCATTTGAGTAGATTGTTACTTTTATGTGTGTGTATGAAATGTCCATTTCATAGATGCCACATTTTAGTTTATTTATTTATAGTCTTTCATTTGAGTAGATTGTTACTTTCATGTGTGTGTATATTTGCATATCTGTATGTATATATGTGCATATATGTGTAAACACACATATGAAAATAATGCAGCTTATATACATTGGCCCCTTGGTGATAATTATTTCTAATTTTAAAGGGATTTATTCAATGACTTGTAAATATGAAACAATACTGCCAGAATCCATGTATTTAAGAGATGGACCTTTTTTTCTGGGAGATGTTTGAAATGATTAATGAAACTTTGAACATTCCTTTGGACATTCCCTAACTAATTAGAGCTAGTCTTTTATTTCCATGCAACATTGGTTCTAGTTTCTTGTCTACTTGCAATTTCTATACAAGATAGCTAGATAGTTGATAAAAAAATGCATAGCTATGATGTTGGATCAGCTCTATGAGATGCTTAGATAAGTTAATGTTATAACCAAGACATTCTGCATCTCCCTGATTAGCCCTCTGTGAAGTATTAAGGAAAATGCTTATAAATCATATTAGTTCACATCCATGGAAGGGCTACAAATTTTTATTTAGAGACTGATGAACAAGACAATTTCATCCTCAAAAAGAAACTTTTAGATGACCTTGTCATATGATACAGAGGAATTCTTAAATTTAATTGGATAGAACTCCCTACCTCCCCACCCACCAAAGAGACCATGGACAGATTTCAGAGAATTTATGAACTTTGGTAGGGGAAAATGCATCAATTTTCACTGATGTTGTTTTCCTATAAAATTTCACATATTTTATTTATGCATATATGTATATACTTATGTATTTCAGTGTTGTATATATTTATATATGTGCATATTTCATATATATTTCTAGTTTTCATGTATGTTCAAATATGTAGATATACACTAATATATATTATGATCATGCATTATATGCATATACACATATATGTATAACTATTCTGAGAAGTGGTCCATAGATTTCAACAGAACATCAAAGGAGTCTACCACACACACACATACTTCACATATAAAGATTAAGAAACAGTGATCTACATTAATCCCTTTTCAACTTAAAATTTGTGCTAGTTCTTCATAATTCTTTTTACTCATTTTTTTCAAAAAAGCAATGAAAATATTTTATGAGCCTTAATGTCTCTCTTTTATGCCTTCCTTACCTATCATTTTCTTTAGGATCGTTAGACAACATTATAGCTCTCATATAGTTCTTGAAAACTCAAATAGTTTTAAGGTATCTATTGTGATTATATTGTTCTAAGTGAACATTTGTGAGGAGGGGTGTTTTGTTCTGGTGGAGTTAATAAACAATGAATACAATGTAATTTTATATTCTTTTCATCTTTCAGTCAATTGTGTGGTAATGAAGACATCCTCTGTGGTGCAATATCATTTGCAAAAACCTGTGAGTTTTCCATGAATAATGTTAATGAGGCAATATTTGATGCATGGTTAGAATATTACCTTCAAAATTGTATATAAATGTTAAAATGGGCATAAAATGTAATGGGTGTGTTTTCCCTTTTCAGGAGTTTTGCTAGGTAATAATGTTTAAGATTTTTTCACGCTTTTCATATCACTTCTTCCTTCAAAAGTTTTTTTTTTTTTTCAACTGGTCCCTGTATATCCTCACATTTACATCACAAATTACATAGATCTTTTTTATTTATATATAACATAAAGGTACTGATTTATTTTCATTTATTTTCTTCTGCATCATATTCATCTCAATTATATCTGAATGCTAATAAAGATCAATTGAATTGGCTCTGTGCTCTATGATGATGAAACAGGTGCTACCAAAAGTTTTGCAAACATTTTCCATCTTTCTTCTGAATATTGTTCTTCCATTGTGATCATGATGTCATAATAATGTTGACTCTTTAAGGTTTAAAAAAATAACTACTACTGTTACTATAGATTGTCTCTATTTTATGATGTTACTTTTCAGAATCTTCTAACATCATGCTCATACAATTTTCCAAGTTAATTTTTTCTAAAAATTTTTTTCTAAAAATAACTACTACTGTTACTATACTGTTACTTTTTCTAAGATTTTCCCCTTATCTGGTGCATTTCTTTATTTGGCAAGTATATTACAAGTGCCACTAAGATATGTGTTGCTATCTTTGTGATTTTTGAAACTAAACTCCCTTTGGTCTCTGTTCACTTAGCAACCTTAGAATTTGAATATGAAATTGCTATTATATGATTTAATTTTTTTTAATGTCATACATTTCCATTTTATTCATCAGTTTGTGGTTTAAATAGTCTTTGTTAAATTAGGTTCCAAAATGTATACTTTCGTGTCTTTGTATATTTCCATAGGTAGTGAATGTGACATTTATGAAAAACCCAGATAGGAAACGGATACACAGATTTCTGCATAATCTTCAGTTAGTAGAGCTTTCTCATGTTTTACCCTTGATTCATATTTTGCAGGATATTTTTGGCTATTATACTTCCAAATTTGTAAGAAACTATATGGTATCAACATATGTATTATGTTGATGATTTGGGGTTTATTTCTTTACTCTTCATTCTCTGTGACAGATCATCAATATATTTTCATGACAAAAAGTTTGCAACTATTTATCATGAACACTGAACCAGGAAATGACCAAGGATCCCATGAAACTATAATTTGTTTTATATTAGGAGAATTGATGAAAGCAATCCTGCCAACTCTTTTATTTGCTTCTTGAAAGAGAATTTATAAGCCATCTCCTATTTAGATATGAGTTCCTTCTTTCTTCTGATTTTATTAATACTTGGAATGTCAATATTGATAAGATTAACTTCTCTTTTTGTATGTCCATTTATTCGTCTTTGGACAAGGATATGACATTTAAAGTACCACTAGTTAAATTAAAGTTGACAGTAAGTGTGAGAACCATGTGATTCTCATCATTTTTTTTAGTCACTGTGTCACTGTCATTACATAAATAGAAAGTGATCTCATAGGACTATTGATAATTGTGTATTTTCTCTCTTTATATTCATTGGTCAATTCATTGGTAAGTGTTCAGCCAACCACTGTCAATGTTGTTAGCCAAATTTGTCTCTAGAAAACAAATTATCTTTACTTAAGGAACAATAATTTAAAAAATTACAGTTTTGTAGCACTTTTAATCTATTAACATAAGCTTTGAGAACTCAAACCTTTCATTCATAGATGTAGTCTACCCGAGTACCTGAGATCAGAGAATCTTACATGATCTGAAATTGTGGCTTTTTTAAATCCCATTTTACAGTTGAGGAAATTGAGACATGTATTGACTTGATCATAGACACACTAGTATATGTCAGAGGCAAAATTTGAACTTGGGTATATGTGACTCTGAGTCAAACTCTTAATCTACTTCTCCATATTGCCTCTAACTAATAAAAGCCTTTGAAAAATGGCACAAATGATATGTATATGACATTTACCACTGCAGTTTATATATATATATATGCATATATATATATATATATATATATATATATAGAGAGAGAGAGAGAGAGAGAGAGAGAGAGAGAGAGACTCTGAACTCATATTAAAGCATAGATATTCTGAGCTCTGTGGCTGCATTATCAAAGGCATTACCAATCTCCAAACATAAGTCAACTTAATATATTCTAAAAAGGACCCATTAACTTGGTTCACAAACTTACCCATCTACTACCTTTCCCATAACTGTCAAGAGCACCACCATTCTTCAAGACAACTCAATCTCAAAGACACAGAATCACACACTTTAAGAATTAAAAGTGATACCAGTATCCATCTAATCCAAGGATTTGTTACCTTTTTTGTGTAATTTACCTGTTTAACACTGTAATGATGGTTCCCTTCTCAGAATAATCTTTTTTAAACACATAAAATATTCAATATTACTCAAGAAATAAATTATAATGGAATATAGTGATACACATATATATATAACTTTGTGTAGAGATATATACGGACTTATATATATATATATAATATATATATATATAAATATATATATACAGATATATGTATTTGAAACATGTATCCATATACATATGTGCATTGTATACCATGCAATCTATATATATGTGTGTGTGTATTTGTATATAAATAGAGACATATGCATGCATACATATGAGTATATACATGTACATGTATATAACACACATTTCACAAAGTATATAAAACAAAGTACCAAGTTGCTTCAGTTTTCTTCTATACTGGTGAATTTGTACTGGTGAATAAGTAGCTTCTTGACAAGGGTGGGAAAAAGGCAGAACTGGTCCTAAATTAATTCTTGTCCTTTTTCCTTCTGGTTCAGTCACATTCATCAGCTTTCCTATCCTAATTCCACTGCAGACTTTTATTTACCTCTTCACTGGTTGGGTTGAATTAATTTTTGGCAGCTTTTATAGGGTTGGGAGGTGGTAGAGTGCCTGTTGTGGGCAGTCTACAAAGTCTTGATATTTCTTTTTTTTTATTTTTTTCATTTATTTAGTATTTTATATTTCCTATATTCATATTAAAACAATTTTTAACATTCATTTCTAAAACTTCTAATTCTAAATTCTTTTCCTTCTTCCCTGTGACAGATCTTTCCTGCTGACTTCATAAGCCATCTTTGGAAAATATTTTCACTCAATCTTTTGTGGGTTAAATTTTTCCTAGAATTGTTTTATGACATTATATAAAGATGCTCAGAGGTGATTTGGCGAGATCTCAGGGAAGTGGATGCCTTTTCTCCAACAAGTTGATTCTCTCCACCCCCATACTCTTTGGTATTTCTTAATACCCCAGGCAGAAATTAGCTTGTTGTTACCTATATTTCTTCACAGCTCTTCAATGTACCTGAGTAAATGCTTGTTGAAATAGGGTAGGGTGTGCCATTATAAAAATAGAAGAAAAAACAATAATCATGTATCATTCCAAAAAGGAGCCCATGAGTTAATTTGGGAATCCAGGTTCCAGATTTTATCCACAAAGCCAACTTCAAACTCTGAATATGCAGGGCATATTCCACAAGAGTGGAAAATACTTTTACACAGCATAATTCTTTCATCTCAAGTTCCTGGTCAGCTGTTACATGGAGGATGCTCCATGTGAGCTTAGCCAACATCCACATTTGTTAAGGTTTTCTCTTATTTTAATGCCAAATTATTTATGTAGGCATACATTGCATTCCCCCCAAAGAGGATAATCTCCTTGGGGAAAAAAGATTTTTAAAGTTTTGTTTATGTTATTTGCAGGTCTAATACACCAAAGGGTTAATTAATATCAAACCTTGGTGAATCAAATATTCATTTCCAAAACCAAAATTCACATAGAATACATACAGAGGACCTTGTGAAAATATTTTCTTCTACGTGTTTTGGAAATGTGTCCCTGCACAATGCAGTTGGTGGGGAATAGAGTGGTTTATGATCCTTTCTAGCATAAACATGCAGATGCTTGAAACTGCTTTGTTTGCAAATAAAATACTTTATGACCTGGAATTTAAATGCTAATCAGGGTGAATTTATAAAGAAGTTTCCTTTTACACTCAAGTGCTATTTAATAAGCATTTATTGAGTGCCAACTGTGAGCACAGCACTTTATAGTATGAACATTTATAAGTAGTGATGGGAGGACAAATACTATACAAAGATAGACATATGGAAATAAATATATAGATATAGATATAATTTGTCTTACTGTGAGTAATATCTTTTCATACTAGTACAGGGAGTATTTCATAGTGTAGGTTCACTGGAATTAGAGACAAATGACTGAGTTCAATTCTGCCCCAGAGGCCACTTGTGTGATTATGAACAATTTAATAATCTTAGAATTCCAGCTTTCTCATCTCAAAAATGTGGGCAACAATAATTCTACTATCAATCCCCAAGAATTCCCCCAAGAGTGGGAGAAACAACAACAACAACAACAACACTCACCAACAAAAACATCTTGCAAACCTCCAAGGTTATACAAATTATAAAAGATATATTATTCATGCTTCCTAACTTTATAAATGAGGGTACACTGAGAGAAGTCAATAGAGCTACCAAAAGTCAGTAATTTAATGAATGGTAAATTCAGAACCTGAATTCTAGCCACAGAAGAAATACTAGTTAACCATAGTATTAATTTTTATTCCTGCTGCCTCTCAAAGATCTGATTTGACTGTGCATCCTTTTCCAGAGTTGTTCACTTCCTGAGTTTCTATTTCTTTTAACAAACCTTATTTGAATATACTTACTTTAAAAGTTTATCTCTATTTTTGAGAGAACTTCATTTGTCAGAAGTTGTTTTCATTTTTAATGGCTCCTGTAGAATATCACATTTTAACTAGTCTGTTACTTGTTTTAACTGGAATATCTCTCGATACTTCTATCCATCCTCAAGACACAAGAATCTTTTTTCCCCCCATGCTATACTCCCAAGTGTGGATACTATGATAATAAGCCTTCCTCAGAGCCTTGAACTTAGTAGGCACTTATTTCAAAGTGTTTATTGAATCAAATATTCATGTCTTTCCACAAATACAAACTCATCTAAAATTCATACAGAGTACTTAGTTGTATTTTGTCAAACTGACCCATTTATTTGACAGTGTAGTGAATTTGGTGAACTCCTTTTCTGAATGTTTTTAAATGCAGAAAATAAAATACATAGGATTACAAAGAAAATCAATTATATTGAAATAATTTGCTATATATTATATATTGCATATATGAACATATACATATGTGCATAAATATATACATTCACATATACATGCATATGGCCAAAGCATTTGATTAAGATATCTTGACTTAGAGGATCTTGTAGAAGTGATTTCTTCCCTATCTTTAGGAAATATGTCTCTGCCCAATGAAGTCTTTGAAGGAAAAAATAATACTTTATAATCATTCTAGCTTAAAAATCAGAGAGAAGGAAATGCCAATTTATCTGCTTTTGAAATGGATTGAAATCTTCCCATTTGTTTCATTTTGTTTCCTTTAATACATCAAATAGTTGAAATCACACTTAAGAAAAATAAAATGCCTTCTTTAACAATTATCTAATGGAAGTTCTAAATTTACTTTATCAGAAAGACTATTATAGATTCAGAGCTACAAGATATATTTGGAGCCCATTCTCTCATTTGACAGATTTGGAGCACAAAGAAAATAATAATTGATCAAAATAACTGGCAGTAGTAACAGAGTTGGGATTTGAACCAAAGTCTTGATTTCCCTAAGAATTTCAGATCGAACATTTTTTTGGTCTGTACCATTCAAGCAAGGTGTGAGGCACATTATGCATGTATTACAATAAACTTTGAAAAATCATTTCTAAAAACCTATTCACTTCCAGACATCTTGAATCTTTTTTTTATTTCTCAGAATTGTTGCAGCTGAATATACTTTAACATAATATTATAAATGCATATAATCTTATTTTTCATCTAACAAAATGAAGCTCAGAGGTCTCATTATAAGATGGAAGTGAGCTTGAATTCTCAAAATGTGTGTCAGTAGAACACAAGTTATGATAGATCATATCAGAGTATAAAGTCTTCAGCTATGCTTGATATATATTGTGACAAGACCCGCATAGCTAATTTTGCAGTTGATATTCAACAGAAAATTGATTATTAGAGGGTGAATTATTTTTATCACATGTATTTGAATTATGAAATTTAAAAAGTATAAGAGAGTTGTTTTGTGATCTGTGGATCTGTGTTGGTCAATAATTTTTATTAGCTATCTATGATGTTCCAGGTATACAGTGCTAAGTGTTAGTGATACAAAAAAGACAACCCTGCCTATGAGGTGCTCACAATCTAATGAAATGATGGAACTTTCCATTTTTAAAATGTACAAAACTTTTGCTAATCAACAGAGAATAGTGGCTAAGAGAGCATCTTTTGACATAATTAGGAAGGATATTCAACTGATCTAAAGTGAAATCAGAAGAACCAGGAGAACATTGTATATAACAACAGCAATATTTTAATGATAATGACTTGGGTATTCTCAGCAATATAACAATCCAGGTAATTCTAGAGAACTTACCATGAAAAATGCCACTTACTTCTAGAGAAAATGAATAAAGTCTGACTGCAGAACAAAGCATTTTTTTTAGAACTTTCTTCATTTTTCTTGTCAGATTTTTTGAGGGGGTCTATATTTCCTTTCACAAAATAGTTAATACAGAATTTTTTTCTTGATTACATGTGTATAATCTATATAATAAATTGGCTTGTCTTCTTATTTAAGGAGGAGAAGACAGGGGGAAGGGAATTTGGAATTTTTTAAATTATTACTTAAAATTGTTCTTATATGTTATTTGGGAAAATAAAATGTTATATATTTTTAAAAGAGGTTCAACTCTTACTTTAGATGCAAAGTAACAATACTAATAGTATTTATACAGAACTTTAAGGTTTTCAAAGCATATTACATACATTATCTCATTTGATTTTCACAACACCAATTTTGTGAATTGGGTACTTTTTTTATCCTCATTTTATAGCTGATGGAAATGAGGCTGAGGGAGCTTAAATGATTTGCTTTTGTTCACACAGTAAGTGTCTGAAACTGGATTTAAAAGGGAGTTCATCTTCCTCCAAGTTTAGTGCTAGCTATAAGACTGAATAAGTTACAAATTTGCAGTACCTCCAAAGAGATTTTCTAATATAAATTATAAATAAACAATGCAGCTACATTTAGCAGAGGGAGTTTTTGGAATCACAAGTCTAGAGCATATAGTGTTCATCTATATAAAAGCATATGTACAAATATGATTTCATACACAGAAAAGTATGGTTATTAATGTCATAAAAATGTTATTTATATATAAATATATATACGTATATTTGATCACATCTACATTCATATATGGACACATATAAACATATGTCTTATGAATGTATAAACCAAGGGCAAAGAGTAAGCTGACCACAAAACCCTCTAAGAATTGTAGTTGTTCCCAGTATGAGAAAAGAGGAAGAGAATGAGAAAAAGAGAAAGAGAGGGAGAGAGAGGTAGGGAGGGATGATGGGGGGGGAGAGAGATTATTTAGATGATATATATAAATAGATAGATACAGAAAATCATAAATAAACAGATCATATAACTACAGATATAGATATAATTTTATATATATATATATATATATATATTTATTTATGAGTACATGTATGTATAGATTACACACACATATGTAATTCAGTTTACTAGCACTACTGAAAATTCTACTAGTAAGTTTAAATCCTTTAAGGTTTTGCACCTGCTTTACAAAAATTATCACATTAAATTCTTATCTCAAATATAGATACAACCAATAAACCCATTTTATAGCTGATGAAGCTGAGACTGAGTAGTTGTGATTATCTCAGGTTCATGTAATTAGTAATTATGTGAATTTCAGATTTCAGATTTTTCTAACTAGAATGCTCAATTAATTATGTTTCTAGCTCTCTCACCAATTTTATTCCTACCAATATCTTTTAGAAATTACATTTGATTCATTTTCAAAGCAACTAAGACTAATACTTCTAAACACTTTATTTTAATAAAATATTTTGTCTACGTAATTTTCTGCAACCATTTTTAATGAAATTTTCTGTATCTGTCCTGGAACTTTAATAACTTCTATGATGTAGTTACACATTAGAGATTATGTAATATATAATTATATGACATTGTTGTATATACTATATAATAAGTAAATATAAATGATATATAATCATGTAATATGTAAATAATTACTCTGATGCCAACTTAAATCCTCGATGCTTGTATTGTATATTAATAAAGTCAATAGTACAAAGACTGAAAAAATCATCTCAATTGTAGGTATGTAAACTTCCAGCCAATATGAGAGGAAAATGTGAAATCTCTGTATCTATCAAAACAATTGTAATCAAAGAAAAAGAAATTCCATTATGTGTACTTGAAATGTGTTTTACAAACCAGCTTATAATTTTTAATGTTTCTAGAGCCAGGTAAAGTATTGCTGTGAAGATCAAATGAGACACCATATATAATATTCTTTGCAATTCTTTGAAAGCTACATAAATGGTAGGTATGGGGGAAAAATGACATTACTACAGAACACCTCAAGTTAATTTTGGTCTCCAAATTTTTACCATTGGTAAAGTTTCTTTTTTTTTGTTTGTTTTGATAGAACATAGATTAATTTATTTTATAGAAATAAGATTCAGAGCCATATTTGAAACCCTATACTTCAGTGAAATTTTTTTAATTTGAGATTTTTATTTAAAAAAAATATATATGCTAAGATAATCTTCAACATTCAACCTTCCAAACCTTGTCTTTCAATTTTTTCTCCCTCTCTCTTATTCCCTCATCTAAATTGCAAGTAATCAAATATATGTTAAACATGTGCAATTCTTCTATATATATTTCCACAAATATCATGCTGCATATGAAAATATCAAAAAGGAAAAAAAATGAGAAAGCAAACAAAAATGCAAGTAAACATCAAAAAGAGTGAAATACTATGTTTTGATCCACACTCAGTTCCCATAGTCCTCTCCATGGGTGCAAATGTCTCTCTTCATCACAAGACCATTGGAATTGGCCTGAATCATCTCATTGTAGAAAAAAGCTATGCTCATCAGAATTGACCATTGTCTCATTATACTGTTTCTGTGTACAATGATCTCTTGGTTCTGCTCATTTCACTTAGCATCAATTCATGTAAGTTCAGACTTCTTGGGAATCATCTTGCTGATCATTTTTTATAGAACAATAATATTCAATAACATTCATATATTGTAACTTATTTAGTTATTCACCAACTGAGGGGCATCCACTCAGTTTCCAGTTTCTTACCACTACAAAAAAATGCTGCACACACATTTTTGCACATGTGGGTCTCTTTTCCTCCTTTATGATCTCTTTGGGATATAAGCCCAGTAGAAACACTTCTGGATCAAAGGATATGCACATTTCAATGGCCCTTTGGCCATAGTTCCAAATTGCTCTTTAGAATAGTTAATCAGTTCACAATTCCGCAAAGTATGTGTTAATGTCAATGGAATGGGGTCTGCTGACCCCCAAACCAGGAAGATGAAAGTTCCAGTCCTGATACACTCACTATATGACCTGAAGGTGAATCACTTAGATTCTTAGAAGGTAATGACTTGCAATAGTAGGAGGAGCTTCTTCACCTTACAGCAATAAAATTATAGGTTTTCCTATAACTTCCCTAAAATTTTAGCCAGTGTTATTAAAAATTAAGAAAAAATATTTTACATTCATTTCACTATTTAGACACATCTGTTTAGAATGTAGAGATGAAAGAGAATCCAAATGTCATTTAGTCTATGCTATGTACTAAAGAGGAAACTGAAATCTACATTGGTTAAGTGCATAAGTGGATACAGATATCACACTAGAATTTGAATCCTCCAATGTGATTTACAGCTTGGAAATTATAAGATCATAGAGTTATAGAAGAGACAGTTTCTTCTTTAGAGGATTAAAAAATCTCTCAAGAATATAAATTTCAACAAATAGGTTTATAGTCTTATAAGATGTATAGATTCACTAGTATAGGTAATTCCTGACTGTGAGGCTAGTCTACTAATCATTGTGCCAATAACCAGATTTTTTTTTCCATTCCTGATTTATTTTATTTAATATCTTTATATTGCCCAGCTTTATGTAAAACAATTTTTACATTTGTTTTTTAAAATTTTAAGCTCCAGTTTCTTGCCTTTCCCCCCACACTCCTATATTGAAGTCTTTGTGAAATTGTACAAAACATTTCCATAAGAATCATATTGCAGAAGAAAACACAGATCTCCTGCCAGTAAGAGTTGCAAAAAAAAATCTTCAAGAAAAAAAGAAAGTTAAAAAAGTAAACATTCTTCAGTCTAAATTCAGATGCAATCAGTTCTTTCTCTGGATATGGATAGCATTTTTCATCATAAATTGGAATGTTCTGGCTAGTTCTCTGGAGGTCCTCTGAATGGGTCTTGGTTTCAGCAGAACAATCATCAAAAGGATAGTCAAGATTAAAATCCAAAGTCTTTATTAGCTGCTTCACAGTCTGTCTCCTTCCCCTGGGGCTGGGCTAGCTTTCTGGGGGACCTTCAGATGGGCCTTGGTCTTAGTGGAGAAGTGAAGGAGGATATGCCAGGCACTACCGGGGTATGTCTTCAAGTCTCTTCCAATCCTCCTCTAGATCTAACTCTGACCTCTTATATAGTCTATTACAATTAAATCCATTCATCATACTGAGTATAAGCCAGTCATTATATGACTAGGGAACCATTATTTTTTGTAAGATTAAATCAATCATACTGAACTAGAGAACTATTAATCACCACACTAAACTAGATATCCATTTTCTTATCAATTCCACTGAGTTAATACTTTGTTGTAAGAATCCTTGCCTCAAGTATATTTCTTAGTGTTATTCTCTGAGAGCCTCCACAGCTGTGGATCATAGCATCTGAAGGAGTTGGAGGGCAGCCTTTCCTGACACAGGTGTTGTGGACTGGGAATGAGATAAATTGGAGGCAGAGGGAAGAGTAGAGAGGTCAGACAACCCAGTGGCCTCTCAGTCGGAGAGGTCAGAGAACAGCAATTGCCTTTCAGTCTCCTTGTATCATCCTCTCACAAGAGGAAACCCATTCTGCAGGTCTAGGTTGGATCTCCAGCAGCCACTGTCAGATGGCTCCTGTGTATTCCAATAATAAGTCTTTAAAATAGTCTTGGATCATTGTATTGCTGAGAATAGCAAAAATATTCACAGCTAATAATCCCACAACATTGTTATTAACTATGAACATAGTACATTTTACTTTGCTTGAGCTCATGGAAGACTTTCCATGTTTTTTCTGAGAGCATTCCTGCTCATCATTTCTTACAGAAAAATAATACTACTTTCATAATCCCTTACCACAATTTATTCAGCCATCCCTCAATTTGAGGGTATTCCCTCAATTTCCAATTCTTTGTCTTAAGAAAAGAGCTGATAACACACACATGCACACACACACACCCACACACACACAGACACACACACACACACACACACACCTCATATATATGTATGCATACGCACATATTCTCATATATACGTAATGTTATTTTAAAAAAATCTCTTTTGGAATTCAGGTCTAGTAGTGATATTGTTAAATCAAAGGTTATGCTTGATTTTTTTTTAACTTTTAACTTTTATTTATTTATTTATTTTTTGCTGAGGCAATTAGGGTTAAGTGTCTTGTTCGGGGTTACACAGCTAGGAAGTGTTAAGTGTCTGAGACCAGATGTGAACTCACCTCCTCCTGACTTCAAGGCTGGTATTCTATCCACTATGCTACCTAGCTGCCCCATAGGCTTGACTTTATAACGATTTAGGCATAGATCATATCTTTTGTTCATTTATCAATTGTGGAATGGCTCCTTTTTTATAAATTTCACTCAATTCCCTATACAGTTGAGAAATGAGGCCTTCTTCAGAGAAATTTGCTTCAAAATTATTTCCATGATTATCATTGTTAAATGTATTTTCACCCTGTTCATTCCATTCACTTTCCCTTTACTCTGTCCATCAAAAGTGTTTTGTTTCTGACCAGCCCCTCCCTTGTATGCCCTTTTTTCCATCACCTTCCCTTTCTTTTATTCCCTTACTGTCCTACTTTCCTGCAGAGTAAGATAGATTTCTGTACCCATATTGAGTGTGTGTTATTTCCCTTTTGAGACAGTTTTGATGAGAGTAAGGGAATAACTAGATTCCTTTAAAGCAACTATTTATAAATATTTCTTCTCCCAGTAATTGTTGGGCTTTCTTTCCTAATGTTACTCTGTATTTTTACTTATTTATGTCAATCCTCGATTTCTCTTTTCTCCTCTCTATAAAGTAGGTCCTTAAGGGAAGTGTTTTGTCTAGGCCTTTATATTCACTCCTTGAATGTGTTAAAATTTAATAAATGTTTACTTAATTAATATTAATTAAACACAATTATTTTGCAAAACATGATTGGAATCACCTTAATGATAACTATTATATTTTGTATGGTTTGAAAAACTGTCATTGATTAACCAAAAAGCTAATAAGTAGGAAGAAACAGATGTGGTGATTGGTAAACACATATGTTTTAAGAGTCAGGTGTTTGGGGCTTAAAATATTGAAATTACTGTTATTTTGCATTTATTAAAATGCAACATCTCAAAATTAAAATACCATGTTGCATTAATGTAGATGTTATAGGAATCAATCATTTCATGATGGAAAAGTTGCCTAAAGAAGTATAGGTAAGGACCTGAAATATAAAAGGAAAAGGTCAGGGGTTAAAAAAGCTTATATAAAATGTACAAACATGAAAAATTGTTAGTATAAACACATAATCAGAAATTGCTATGGAAATTAAATGAACTCCATCATTCATATTCTTGCAAATTCCTTAAAATAACTAGGGCACAAAAATAAAGATGGCATGAAAATTGGAGAGGGAAATGGATAAAAGGAGTTTGCAAGTAAGGTATATTTGGCCAGAACAAAGGATCACATAGATAATTAGAATGGAGGGTAAATGAACATAGGTAATTAGAGGATTCAAATGTTTTTTTTAAAAAGACATTTATAACTGATTTTGTAACTCAAGGGAAATGCAACAACTCATTAGCCATCAATTCCTTTATTTGGAATAAAAGGGTAGACATGGGGGAAATTGATGAAGAAAATAAACTTATAAATTGACAAGTAAAAACCCTCTTTCTTCCAACAGAATCTCAATTACAAACATTGTTGAGTTTAGTGAATGGTAATCTGATATTCACTAATGTTCACTTGACATTTCTTACACTCTAACAAAAGTAGTCCAGTCAAGTGGCAAACTTATGGTGACTTGATGGATCTACTTCATGCCCCACTGATTTTCAATTTTCAGAGAATTCAAAATGGGTCATGATCTTTATTGTTTAGGAAATCTTTATGTTGACAATAATGGTGGTGGTAGTAGTAATGATAATGTGCAAAGTAGTCAAAGCTCATTTGCATGTTATAAAATGGTTGTAGGCAGTATTATTATTACCATATTATATTTGAAATAACTGAGGTTGGGAGGGGTTAAATGCCTTATTCCAGAGTCACGAAACTAGGAAGCCTTTTTGGTGAGATTCAAGGTTGTACTGCACATACCCTTTGATCCAGAAGTGCCACTACGACATATGTGTCCCAAAGGGATCACAAAAAGGGAAAAGGACCCACATGTGCAAAAATGTGGCAGTTATTATTGTAGTGGTAAAGAATAAGAAATTGAGGGATGTTCGTAAATTGGGGAATGGCTGAAAAAATTGTGACATTTGAATGTAATTGAATTCTATTATTCTGTCAGAAATGATGAGCAGGCTGATTTCAGAAAAGCCTGGGAAGACTTACATGAACTTATGCTGAATGAAACAAACAGAACCAGGAAAACACTGTACATAGTAACAAGAAGTTTGAGTAATTATCCACTGTGATCGACTTGGCTCTTCTCAACAATGCAGTTATTTAAGGCAATTTCAATTAACTTGGAATGAAAAATGCCAACCACATTCAGAGAGAGAACTATGAAGATTGAATATGAATTGAAGGATAGGATTTTCACTTTTTTTTTTTTCACCCATGTTTTGATTTTCCTTTTTGGTCTGAATTTTCTTTCACAACATGACTAACATAGAAATATATTTCAAATGATTATACATAGATAACCCATATTAGTTTGCTGGCTGTCTTGAAGGGGGGCATAGAGAGGAAGAAAAAAAACTGGAATGCAAAAATCTTATAAAAATGAAAGCTGAAAACTATCTTTCCATGTAATTTAAAAAATAAAATACTATTAAAAGGTTCAATTTTCTAAGCAATGTATCACCTTAAGGATGACACTTCAGATCCTCTGGAGTCTTGAATTGCAAATAGGATTGTATTCAGTCCTAAAAGAAGGCAAAAAAAGCATAATATAAGTTCCAAACATTTCTTTTTCCTGTCCATTCTTGAAGTTCCTATGCTCATTAGAATCCCTGGGGTACTGATAGAGAAAAAAGAAGATTAATGTTGGAAATTCTTTAAGCACTATAAAAATGCAACTAAATGCATTGTAGAAGATTCATAAAAGTACTGCATAAATATGAGTGATTTTTGCCTTAGAAACAGGAAATATCTCTATTGTGATGCATATCTGATTGTGATTTTTATTAATTCAGAAGTGCCAAAATTGTTCTTCAAATATTTTGTCAAAATACTCAAGTTTAATTCATGAAATATTTATATTCATTTCTCTAAACTAACCCAAATATTCTAAACTATCCTTTTCCTATTTCTTCACACTTTAATGGGCAGGACTAAGATATGTGCAAAGAAAATGGCATCAGACAGATTTATTCAATCCTAAGTATATTTTCCTCACTTCTGGGGGTGGAGCCAAATTGGCAGAGTCAACACATGATTCTTTCTGACCTTCTCCTACAATCCTCAGATTAATTAGCAAATCCAGCAATTGAATTAGCTCTGGACCAGCAGAACCCATGAATAGTGGGAGTGCAACGAATTACCAGCAGAAAATAATTTTGAGGACTGCCAGAAAAGGTCTGTTTCAATCAGAAACAGGAGGGAGGCTGAGCACAAACACCAGCATAGACAGCTCTGAGTCCCAGGACAGTACAAACTCTGTTGAGTAGTGCAGATTCCACATGGTGGCGAATTTACAGGGAGGAATCTACAGGAATCCATAGCAGTGTTGGCCACTCTACTTTGTTTGCAAGGCAGTAGAGATCAGCAGAGAAGGTATAAAACATCCAACATAAACACAAAAGATAAAGAATGAACTCCAAAGTTCCAGAATCTCACGGGACCTGACCACACTCACTCAGCACCAGGAGTGAGTTGGCACTGACCCAGAGCAGCCAGGGACACGTCTAGAGGAAGCCACTGCTTGTAGAGGAAACTTGGAAAACCTCCCTTGCCCTAAAAGCAGACCTTAACTTTATATATATATATATATATATATAAAAAAGGCATATAACTCATTTAAATATAGATTTGATAAAATGGGGGGAAAAAACAACTCCCAGAAAAAAAAAGAATGTGTAAAACAGAAAAAATAAAAACTCATTAAAAAACAGATTCTGTGAAATGAAAAAAAAAAAAAAAGAAAAAAGAAAATAACTCCTTAAAAAACAGAATCTGTGAAATGGGGAAAAAATTCCATAGAACAAAACAACTCATTTAAAAATTCAAAAGGACAAATACAATACATAAAAAGTTAAAAAAAAAAAGTAAATGAAGAAAATAACCCTAACCCTAAATTCAGAACTGAACAAGTGGAAATGAATGACTCAATGAGACAAGAATCAATCAAGCAAAACCAAAAAAATGAAAAAAACAGAAAAATGTAAAATACCTTATTGGGAAAACAACTTACCTGAAAAATAGATGTAGGAGAGATAATCTAAGAATTATTAGGCTCCCTGAAATCTGCAATTAAAAAAAGAAGCTAGACACTATTTTCCAGGAAATCATCAAAGAGAACTGCCTGGATGTCATAGAACCAGAGGTAAAATGACCACTGAAAGAATTCATTGAACACCTCCTGAAAGAGACCCTAAAATTAAATCCCCAAGGAATATCATGGCTAAATTTCAGAACTATTGGAGCAAGGAAAAAAATATTACAAGCAATCAGAAAGAAACAATTCAAATACCAAGGAGTCTAATAGCTTCCACTTTAAAGGATCCAAGGGCCTGGAATCTGATACTCCAAAAGGCAAAAGAATTGGGAATGCAGACAAGAATAAATTACCCTGCTAAAGTGAACATTTTCATTCTGGAAGAAACTGGACATTCAATGAAACTGTTGAATTTCACTTATTTTTGATGAAAAGACCAGTTAAACAAAAAATTTGACCTTCAAATGTAGAACTCAAGAGAAGCATAAAAAGGTAAAAAGACACACACACACACACACACACACACACAAACTTGAGAATTGTTTTTGTAATGGATATATATAGATAATATATGTATAATCTGATTTTACTGCTATAATATTAAAAGGAAACTAAAGATGAAAAGGGGATTGTAACAAAAAAAGGGAAAGTGGATCATTATATACTTCAACAACAGTACTATATGATGATCAATTCTGATGGACACGGTCCTCTTCAACAATGAGATAAACCAATCAATTCCAATAGAGAAGTAATGAACTGAACCAGCTACACCCAGCGTAAGACCTCTGGGAGATGACTATGAACCACTATATAGAATTCACAATCCCTCTATTTTTCTCTGCCTGCATTTTTGATTTCCTTCACAGGCTAATTGTACACTATTTCAAAGTCTGACTCTTTTTGTACAGCAAAATAACTGTTTGGACATGTATACATATATTGTATTTAACTTATACTTTAACATATTTAACATGTATTGGCCAACCTGCCATCTGGGAGAAGGGGTGAGGGGAAGGAGGGAAAAAGTTGGAACAAAAGGATTTGCAGCTGTCGATGCTGAAAAATTACCTATGTAATTCTTGTAAATAAAAAAACTATAATAAAAAATGAAAAAAATAAAAGAAAGAAGGAGGATCTCTAAAGGGGAATGATGGCTTGAGGCAAGTTATGCTCATAAGTAAAATATTGGGGGAGATGGAAAGGGGAAAAGGAAAGAAAGAAGTATAATTTGGGGTTAATAATATGGCAGGAAATAAAGAATTAGTAGTTTTAATTGTACATGTGAATGGGATGAACTCTCCCATAAAATGTAAGCAGATAGTCGACTAGATTAAAAGCCAGAATCCTACAATATGATGTTTACAAGAAACACATTTAAAGCAGAGCAATACATACAGCATAAAGGTAAAAACCTGGAGTAGAATCTATTGTGCTTCAGGTGAGGTAGAAAAAACAAGGATAGCCATCCTGATCTCAGATCAAGCAAAAGCATAAATTGATATAATTAAATCAATAAGAAAGTGAAATAGAGGAACTCTAACCCCTGCCCCTGACTGTGAGAATATTACTTTTGTTTGAATTCTTTCTATAGTCAGAACTATGTTACCAGTTTTTCCCTTCCTAAGACAGGCAGTATTTTCTGTTTCCAAATGCAGGCACACATGGTGCCGAGATGTGCCACTTTAAACCTTATCTATCACCTCTTGATTACTTCACAAGCATATAACTTAAAGAAATATTGTTTCCTTATTAACTTTTGCCACCTGTCTGGGAATGAAATTTTTAGTGAGATAAATGTTTTGGAACATTCTTGCGTGTGTGTGTGTGTGTGTGTGTGTGTATTTTCCTATAAATGTGTCTCTGAAACTGCTCAGTTGCTGGCCAGCAATAAACACTCTTAAATTTACATTATTTTGGCTTTTCTGTATTTTCTCTCACCCAGTTATTTCAAAAGGAAACTATACCTTGCTAAAGGGTACCATAGATAATGAAGCAATTATCAATATTAAACATGTATGCATCAAGTGGTATAGTATGTAAATTCCTAAAGGAGATTCAAATAAACTTGCTAGAAGAAATAGACAGCAAAACTGAAATATGGGAGATCTCAAACTTGCTCTCTCACAATTAGATAAATCAAATCACAAAATAAATAAGAAAGAAGTAAAAGAGGTAAATAGAATACTAGAAATGCTAGATATGATAGATCTTTGGAGAAAATTGAATGGAGACAGAAATGAGTATACTTTCTTCTTGGCAGCTCATGGAACCTCTACAAAAATTGACCATATATAAGGACATAAAGACCGTAAAATAAAATGCAGAAAAGCAAAAAGAATAAATGAATTTCTTTTTCAGATCACAATGCAATAAAAATTACATTCAATAAAAGGGCAGGGGAAAATAGACCAAAAAAAAATTGGAAGCTAATCTCATCCTAAAAAATGAATTTGTGAAACATCAAATCATAGACACAATCAATAATTTCATCCAAAAGAATGACAATAATGAGACAACATATCAAAATTTGTGGGATGCAGACAAAATGATCATAATAGGAAATTTTAGATCTCTAGATGCTTACTTGCTTAAAATAGAGAAAGAGAAGATCAATAAATTGGGCTTGCCACTAAAAAAAAGCTAGAAAAGGAACAAATTAAAAACCCCCAATCAAATACCAAACTGGAAATTCTAAAAATAAAAGTAGAGATCAATAAAATTGAAACTATGAAATCTATGTAATGAATAAATGAAATTAAGAGTTGGTTTTATGGGAAAAAAACAGCAAAATAGATAAACCTTTATTTAATTTGATAAGGAAAAAGGAAAATCAAATTGTTAGTCTCAAAAATGAAAAGGGAAAACTATCCTGCAATGAAGAGGAAATTAGAGCAATTATTAGGAGTTACTTTGCCCAACTTCATGCCAATAAATGTGACAATCTAATTAAAATGGAGGAATACCTACAAAAATATAGATTACCCAGATTAACAGAAGAGGAAATAAATTACTTAAATAGTCCCGTTTTAGAAAAAGAAATAGAATAAGCTAATCAATTCCCTAAGAAAAAATCCCCAGGATCAGATGGATTAACATGTGAATTTTATCAAACATTTAAAGAGCAATTAACTCCAAATACTATACAAACTATTTGAAAAAATAGGGAATGAAGGACTCCTACCAAATTCCTTTTATGATACAGGCACGGTACTGATATTTAAACCAGATAGGAAGAAAATAGACAATGAAAATTATAGACCAATCTCCCTAATATTGATGCAAAATCTTAAATAAAGTATTAGCAAAGAGATTACAAAAAATCATAGTACAAATGACCAAATAAGATTTATATTAGGAATGCAGGATTGGTTCAATATTAGGAAAACTATTAGTATAATTGACTATATCAATGACCAAATTAACAAAAAAACATATGATTATCTCAATAGATGAAGAAAAAAAACATTTAATAAAATCCAATACCCATTCCTCATAAAAACACTAGAGAATGTAGGAATAAATGGAATTTTCTTTAAAACAATCAGTAGCATCTATTAAAACCATCAGCAAGCATCATATGTAATGAGGATAAACTTGAACCATTCCTAATAAAATCAGGGGTGAAACAAGGTTGTTCACTATCACTATTACTATTCAATATTGTATTAGAAATGCTAGCCTTGGCAATAAGCGAAGAGAAAGAGAATAAAGGAATTAGAATAGTTAATGAGGAAACCAAATTATCACTCTTTGTTTATGATGGTATACTTAGAAAACCCTAAAGAATTAACTAAAAATATTAGAAATAATCCACAACTTTAGCAAAGCTGCAGGATACAAAATAAATCTACATAAATCATCCACATTTTTATATATCACTAACAAGTGATATTCCATTTAAAGAAAAATTCCATTTAAAAGAATTGTTGATAGTATAAGATATTTGGGAATCTATCTGCCAAGAAAAAGTCAGGAACCATATGAGGAAAAGTATAAGACACTTTCCACACAAATAAAATTAGATCTAAGCAATTGGAAAACAATCAAGTGCTCTTGGATAGGTCAAGCAAATAAAATGCTGATGACAATATTCCCTAAATTAATTTAGTCCTCTACCAATTGAACTCCCAAGAAACTATTTTACTGGCTTAGAAAGAAATAAGAAATAACAACAAAAATCATCTGCAAGAACAAAAGGTCAAGGTCAAGTATTTCAGAAGAATTAATGAAGAGAAAAGCAAATGAAGATGGTCTAGCTGTACCAGATCTAAAACTATATTATAAAGTGGTGATCATCAAAACTATTTGGTACCTGCTGAGAAACAGAGAAGTTGATCCATGGAATAGGTTAGGTTCACAGAACAAAATAGTCAATGACTATAGCAATCTAGTATTTGAAAAACCCAAAGGCCCCTGCTTTTGGTATAAGAATTCATTATTTGATAAAAACTGCTGGGAAAATTTGAGACTAGTATGACAGAAATTAGGTTTTGACCCACAACTAACATTGTCTACCAAGATAAGGTAGAAATGGGTTCATGATCAAGACATAAAGAATGATATTATAAACAAATTAGAAAAATATAGGATACTTTACCTCTCAGATTTATAGAGGAGAAAGAAATTTGTGACCAAAGAAGAACTAGAGATCATTATTGATCACAAAATAGATAATTTTGATTATATCAAATTAAAAAAGTTTTTGTACAAATGAAACTAATGCAGACAAGATTAGAATGGAAGCAATAAAATAGAAAAACATTTTTACACTCAAAGGTTCTGATAAAGGTCTCATTTCTAAAATAGAGAAAGAATTGACTCAGATTTATAATAATTCAAGCTATTTTCCCAACTGATAAATGTTCAAAGGATATGAACAATTTTAAGATGAAGAAATTGAAACTATTTGTAGTCACATGAAAAAGTTCTCCAAAGCATTACTGATCAGAGTAATGCAAATTAAGAGAACTCTGAGATACCACTATACACCTGTCAGATTGGCTAAAATGAATGTTGGAGAGGATGTGGGAAAACTGGGACACTAATACATTGTTGGTGGAACTGTGAATGGATCCAACCATTCTGAAAAGTAATTTGGAACAATGCTCAAAAAGTTTTCAAACTACGCATACCTTTTGATCCAGCAGTGTTTCTACTGGCCTTATATCCCAAAGAGATCTTAAAGGAGGGAAAGGGACCCACATGTGCAAAAATGTTTGTGGAAGTTCACTTTGTAGTGGAAAGAAACTGGAAACTGAATGGATGCCTATCAATTGGAGAATGGCTGAGTAAATTGTGATATATGAATGCTATGAAATACTATTGTTCTGTAAGAAACCACCAGCAGGATGATTTTAGAGAGGCCTGGGGAGACCTATATGAACTGATGCTAAGTGAAATGAGAAACACCAGGAGATCATTATACACAGCAACAAGAAGACTATACAATGATCAATTCTGACGGACATGGCTCTTTTCAACAATGAGATGACTCAAACCAGTTCTACTTATTCAGTGATGAAGAGAGCCATCTACACCCAAAAAGAGAACTGTGGGGACAGAAGGTAGACCACAACACAACACTCCCACTCTCTCTGTTATTTGCTTGCATTTTGTTTTCTTTCTCAGTTTTTCTTTTTTCTTCCTTGTTGATCTGATTTTTTTTTGTGCAGCAAGATAACTTTATAAATATGTATATATATATATATATATATATATATATATTGGATTAGCATGTATTTCAACATATTTAACATGTGTTGGACTGCCTCCCAGGTAGGGGAAAGGGTGGGGAGAAGGAGGGGAAATTTTGGAACCAAAGGTTTTTCAAAGGTCAACGTTTGAAAAATTACCCATGCATATGCTTTGTAAATAAAACACTTTAATAAAAAATAAATGAAAAATAAAGCAATGAGGAGCTCTAAAAATAAATAAACAAATACATTTTCCTCTTCTGCTTTTGTCAGTTTTCATAAAAAGCTAATAGTGCATTACTGGCAAAGGAGAAACTTATTATAATGTCCCTCAGGATATTTTAGTGCACATAGATGAATTAGAGTGATTTTTTCCCCCCTCTAGTACTAGCTTAATCCACATTCAAGGCCACATCACTATTATACAGAAATCAAGAAAAAAATAAAATAAATGAAACTCATCTACATGGACTTTGTAACTATCGTATTATGCTTGCATTTCTTTCTCACTAGCACATTGATAATCTGATTTTATATATATACATATATATAATAAAATTAAATAATTATAGATAATATAATTCTATATCGCAGGACATAGAAAGTAAACTCATTCATTCATTCAAAACAAAAATTCACTGAATAAAAGAACTTGTTAAAAAGTATAATTCATTAAAAAAAAGAGAAGCAAAAAAATTCACTTAGGGATATCACTCCTTAAAATTAGAATTTAGTAAGCAGAACAAAGTTAAAAAATAAATGGGAAAAAATGGGAAATATCTCATCTAGAAAATGACTACCCTGAAAAAAAATCAGCTAGAGATAATTAAGTAAGGTTAACCTATAGGAAAGCCATGATAAATTAAGAGTTTAGACATCATATTTCAAGAAATTTTTAAGGAAAAACTTATCCAATATCTTAGATCCAGGAGATAAAAGAAAAGAAAAATAATCTTGTAATGGGCTGAGGTTTGAATTGATGCACTGAGGTCCCAAGTATGTGAGGCTAAATAGTAATTGGGCTATACTCTATTAATATACTTGATAGGATAAAGAATGGTCCCTGCCCACTCTCCGTGCAAGTCCTGATGTGTTGTATAGGAAATAACGATTTTGGTGGGTGGAGGCAGAGATAGAGAGGAAGAGAAGCTGGGAGAGAGATTGGGCCTGGGTTCGATACTCCTAGCTGCTGGGTGTGTGGCTGCTGGTCGAGCTAGCTTCTTGACTCAGCTGCACACATTGCTATTGCCAATTCTCTTCCACCTCCGATCCTTCTTCACTGAGAATAAAGACTGACGATTTTCCCCTAACCTGAATTCCTGACTCTGGCTGATTTTAAAATACACAATCTTCACATAATCTATAGAGACATTTTATTTTAACAAGTTCAATGACTTTGTTTCATCCTACAAATAATAAAAATGGGATTTTATACCCTATATTTTAGTTTAAAACAAATGAAATGATAGTTATAAAAATATTTGCAAACTTTAAAGTATCATCATCGTCATCATCACCCTCAGTGTTATGAAAAGATAAAGATGTGGTCCATTGTCAAATATTTCTAATGAAGGCCTGCTTTTCCCTCCAACCACCCTCATTGCTGATGTAATCATTTCATATATAAAGATTCCCATCAAGTTTTTTTTAGAAAATAAAGAGAGAAACTGATAGCTATTGATCTTTTCTCCGTAACATTAAAAAAGTTAATTATTTATTTAGACTTTTGAATTGAATTTTAACCACAGATTCTATCGTTCTTCTTATTCTTTTTGCTTCATACTTTTTTCTTTTTTTTTTACTAATCCTAATACTTTATTTGTAGTAATGATATGATTGCATGCAAAGAATTGATTTAATGAAAATACTCACAAATGTAAAATTCAGTCTTTTAAAAAGTAGCCTACTTTGTGGATGTGTTTATGTGTATCTTCTTGTTATTTGATACTCATGATATCCACTGACAATTATTTCTAAAAGTACTCCCTCTCTCTTCTTCTCTCTCTTTCCATATACACACATATGTACACATACAAATATGAACATACACACATGCAAATATAAGTGTGCATACAAACATGTGCATGTGTGTGTTTATATGTATACAGCATCTAATCTATAAATGTTTCAAGTTGTTCATTCATTATAGCTGGACCACATTAGAAAATGTTTAAGTGCTGACAATGAAGAGTTTAAAAAATTAAGGAGGAGGCAGCTAGCAGGCAGCACAGTGCTGGCCTTGAAGTCAGGAGGATCTGAGTTCAAATCCAGCCTCAGACATGTAATACTTCTAGTATTTCTTCTAAATGACTTCTAGCAAGTCATTTAACCCCTATTTCCTCAGCCAAAAAAAAAATAAGGAACATTTGGATCTTCATGATAAAAATCAATCTTTTGAAAATATAGTCAAAATAATAATAACGCCTCATCTGAGGGTTTTTCTTATTTTTAAGGTGAAATGTAATTTGAATCAAATGAATAATTATTTCAATAAGGCAATTTGCTTAATCACAAGTTATATTTTAATATTAATGTAATTATGTGGAGCTTATATTTTCTAGATATTATGAAGAGTTTACCATCTGAAAATTAAAAAAAAATATTCACTATTGTTTCAAAGGCATACAAAATAGAGAGTTGACCAGAAAGTCAGGAAGAGTTGAAGGCTGAACCCCTGACTATGATTCATACTGACTATGCAAACCTGGGCAAGTCAATTAGCCTTTCGGTGTCCCAGGCAACTCTCTAAAACTATATATTACATAACAGTTGGATTCTAAAATAAGGTTTTCACATCTGCTCCACCATCAAAAAAAGAAAAAGAAAGAAATTTTAACACAACAAAAATGATAATTGTTACTCCCCTCCTTGGACATAATCAAGGCTAGCTGATTAAGTGTGCCATAAAGAATTGGTTTTCTTTTAGAATTTTAATTATTTTAGCTTTAACTCAAGGCATGAAATTCATCCAGCTATCAGCAACTGTTTAGCTCTCTCACTAATTAAAACTTCAAGGAATCCTATTGAAGGTGTTCAAAAGTCAAGGTCCCTGTACAACTGTTCTAGCATTATTACAAAGACTTAGTGACAGTGATGTTATGCTTGAACATCTTGTTGTGTTATTTTTTCCATCATTGAAAATGAACCAAGTTTGTATGTCTTCTTTAAGACAACTTCTCATCCTTTTGGGAGGGTTTGGAGATTGTGCTTTTTTTTTTTTTTTTTTTTAATGGGGGTTATTATGATTGGCTTGAAATAAATGTGCCAGATAAAATGTGACAACTTGAATATACTTTACATGTTTTTACTTATGTAAATGCAATATTTTTTTCCAAAAATAAATTATGAAGAAGTAGGTTTTTCTGAGTATTATAAATAATCAAAGACCTTTAAAAGAAAATGCTATCCAACTTCACATAAAGAACAAATAAGCACATCTACAGTAAATGCATGCATGTGTATGTGTATATATGTGGGCATGTGTATATATATTTGGAAACTTAATATAAAACAAAAATAATAAATATTTTATTATGTCTTGAGCAATATCAGTCTTTTAAACAAAAGAAGAAGAAACAGCCTAACATGCATGGAAAGTTGGGTGGAGTTAAGATATTAACTCCTAAAGTGGTATAATGGTATATATTTAAGTTATCATAAAGTTAAATGCCAAAGTGCAGGAAATGGATAAGATTCTAAGAGAGAATATCTGAGATAAGAAAGAGATCCCTCTTTTAAAAACTGACAGTTTAATAATCCCTTACCATTTGATAGACAAAATCCAGAACAATGTGCCTAACATAGTAAAAATAATAATGCTATTCTCTTCTCTCTCTATTCCAGATCTTGTAGATCATACTCTACAGTTATCATCAAGTGAAACAACTTTTATAGAAAATGGGATGGACTTTTCCATGATCACTAACTGTTGGAATCTTTACAAAGTGTTAAGACATTGGAGTTGATAGAGACAATAGTTATCTGGTTTGGCATGGTTCAGTGTGATTGATTTTATCTTAGAAAGAGATATTTTGGGCCAGAACTTGAAACAAGGTACTAAGTGGAACTGATAGAACAATGTTTGTGTTCACACCTTTAGAGAGTTCATAAGTATCTAAAGACTCAATGGAGTTCACACGTTTGGGAGAGTTCAGGGCTAGTATGAGATCTGAATTCACACCTCCCTTAGGGCCAGAGAGCACTCTGGGAGATAACCCAGAATCCCTCTCCCTCCAAAAGGTGGAGTTAACCTTTTGGAGATCACATATATAGGGAGGTCTTGGAGCTTGAGTTAGTTCTTCTTGTGGGACTTACTTGAGTTAGTTACTTGAGGAGTTACTAGAAACTCTGGGAGCTCGAGAGAGTTTTACTTGGAGTCGGAGAGAGCTCTTGGAACCCACAAGCCCTATCTTCGAGGCAAAAGATTCATTGCATCTTCCAACTTGGTGCTGGCTGGAGGCTGAAGAAAGCAGAGGCAGAAGCCAAGGTCAAAGCTGCAAGATCTTTTGGAGCCAGGCAGAGAGATAGGCCTCAACTAACCGGGCTAATTTGGAAAGACAAATAAACGTTTACATTTTTACCAGCTGGCTGCGTTTTGGAGTAATTATTGATTGTAACTGAAACTAAGGCTGCCTCCAGAAAACCTTCACAACTGACAATAATCATCAACCACTTGTCATGACAATAATCACCAACTAATTGGCACCAATGATTAAATAGACCAAAGAATCCAGTGTATCCTTGATTGTTAGTTCCATTTCCAGTCTATTCCCCACAACTCCTATCCAAAGAGACAATCTTCATCACAATGTGTTTCTGCAATAGCTTCCATAAGTGCTGTATACTTTACTTCTTTTTAGCTAACATTATTAATTCCTAGATAGTCATTGAGTCACAGAATAGTTGGAGTGAAGTAAAATATAATAAGACTAAAATGGTATGAAGAGACAAACTTTTGAAGACCTTTAAAAGTCAAATATGATTTTGTATTTGATACTTTAGATAAAGGGAGTCACTGAAATGTACTGATCATAGGAAAATAAGAATGGCTTGATTAGATCTTTACTTTATGAAGATTAATTTGACAACTGAATGGAAGATGGACTGGAGTGGGGAGAGACTTAAGAGAGGAAGGCCAACCAGCAGGCTATTCCAATAGTCCAGGCATAAGGTGATGTGGACTGGTGGTAGCATCCGAGAATAAGTTCTAAACCTAGATAATAAGAAACTGATAAATGATTAGATATTGTTGCAGATATATTTTGTTATTTTTTTCCATGTGTAAGCTAATCCAATATTGATTGAACTCCATGAGAGTAAGAATAAAGTCCAAAGACTATCTCACCAAGGAAACAATCTTTCACATTTTTTGTTAAATTGAGAGGTGCAACACATCAAGCAGGGGAAACACTGGTTTAGAATACAAACTTATTGTAAAATTTCATGTAGAAGAATGGTGACAGATTGTAAGTAAATCATTTCATAAAATATTTTTATAGATAATGTTGGAACAAACAAGTTTATGGAAAGTTTGGTGAGATTCCCATTTAGTCTATGTTATAAAGACTTAATAAATATGTGTTGAATGATTAAAAATTAATATTATATTACATAATATTATTAGGCTATTAATTTAAATTACATACATATACATATACATATATATATAAAGTTCCCTCTGTAGAGCAAAAATCTCTTTGGAAAAGGAAATTGTATAAGAGACACTATCACTGGACCCTAACATTGAAGTCATGGATATACTGTATAAGGAAGTAGAAATAACACTAATGAAAGCATAGTTAGGAGAAGCAGTAGCATTAAATCTCTGGAAGTTCATGTAGAATATTACACAATTATGATAGCATTAATAAAATTAAGAAAAAAATTGAAATATCTAAAAAAAGATAAAATCCCAAATTTTTACTTAACATCATGCATCATTTTTTTTCTGAAAGAAGTTATTGATAATCAATAAATACTGATACATGTTGCTTTATACTTTTTTCAAAAATAAGTATAAATTGACACATATATGTGTGTTTGTTCATATCTATATAAATTTCACAAAAGCACATTATATAAGATATTGTAATAGGCTTTATTAGAGGGTATACCCTTATTAGCAGATTACAGATGCATTGGTATAATAATGTAAGAAAATTACTGAAAAGTATTGGAGAGAGACACACAGACCAAGAGGAGTCAGACAGACACAAAGTGATAAAGGCAGAGACATGAGGAAAGAGGAGAGACAGAGACAGAGACAGAGAGGTAGATAAAGAAAGAGAGATGGAGAGAAGGAAAAAGGAGGAGGAGGATAAAGACAAGGGTGAGGAGAAGGATGAGAAGAAGGATGAAGAAGACAAGGAGAAGGAGGAGGAAAAGGAGGGAAAAAAAGAAGAAAAAAGTTAAAAAATAGTAGAAGTAAAAGAAGGGAGAGAATAAAAGATCACTATCATTCAGAGAAAATGATATCTACACATTAAATCCTCATTTTAAAAAATTAGGCCTCTAGACATACAGTTTAGTAATGGTGTTTTCTTAATCCAGTTTATTTAACTAAACAAAATTTATTTTCATTCATGATTGCAATTAGAATGCCAAAGGATATGAGTATATATTCCCAGATCTCCTGGATGGAGACTAAAAGGGAAAAGAATGAAAAACTCCCTTAAAATGTATATATATATATATTTAAATCATGGAATTCTCTACCATAAAATTTACAAACACTGAATGCTATAGAAACCTGTTGTGTAACACTAGATGATGAGTTTATTGGGAGGAAATGAGTTTCCTTCCGTCAGTATGATACCATATTTTAAAAGATTTTTTTCAGTTAACATAGTTTTTTTTCTCTCTATTTATATATCATAATTTTTAACCATTAACCAATTAATGGGTACTTCCTTAGTTTCTAGTTCTTTGACATTTAAAAAGAAGTTCCCTAAAATATTCTGTGCATATGAGTCCTTTTCTACTTTTTCTTATCTTTTTGAGTATAAAGGCCTAGAAGGAATGTAACTCATTCAAGAGACATGCAAATTAAATAAATTTCTGGAAATGATTACAGATTTCTTTCCAGAATGGCTGTACCAATTTATAGCTACATGAATACTTCATTAATATGACTGATTTCTTGTAATCTACTCTTTCTTATATTGGTGTTTTTCTTTTATATATATGACTGTTTTCCAAGTCTTATGGATATGATGTGAAACTTCAAGGCTATGCCAATTAGCACTTTCCAAATTAATAATGATATGGATTTTTTAAAACAATGGCTTTTGATGTCTTGGGTTTATATCTTTGAAAACTGACCATTTATAGCCTTTGACAATCAGAGAGTTACATAATTTTGTGTAAAAAGGTAGAGTCATAGATAACATAAGGCAAAAGGGACTTTGTCCCAGGACAATAATATGCCAGGCAGGATGTTTTTGCCCAGGGTAAAAAAAAATTCTCTTGTCTTTGACAAATGAATAAAACATGGATATTTTTTAAAATCCAACTGATCAAAATTCTTATTTTTCCTTTAAAAGTTATAACACATCCAAAAGTCATGGGGATTATTTTTCCTGAATTTTATAATATCAAACAATGTTTTAACTATAATTTATAAACCAACTGCTTTCATGTATAAATGGTTTCACTCTGTGAGTATTCTGATCAGATTAGGAGAACATGAGAAAGGTCCTCTGAATACTGAGCAGAGTATGTAGGAGTATTTCAATCAGGGTCTCACAGGTAGGGCAGACATGGACGTTTTGAGTTATTGGTGGGAACCTCAACACTGAAGAAAGTACTGAATAAGGAACAAAGGAAAAAGGAGGCACTCTTAAAGTTACCTTCATATTTATTTTGAATGGTAATAAACCTAATTATTCTACTATAAAATTGCTATCTCTCCCTACTTTAAAATGGAAAAAAAAATCTGAAATAGCTGTATATGCATTGAGAAATATGGAAACCTATTTTGGAAAGACTCCTATCTTTTGCTTATGTTGCTAGTATCTTTATAGGCAAAATGTGATTCCAAGTTTTTCTACCTATGTTGGCAGTTTTCTATCCCTTAGGACAGGTTCTCCACTTTGGCAAGATAATTTCATAATTTAACGTTAAAAAGGATAAGACATAAGTAGAGTAATTCACTTGGATTGATTTTGGTTTTTTTCATACACAACAGTGAAAAGTGATCTCTAATATAAGCAACCTGTGGAACAAAACTTTCCAATCAGAGATTTAGTTATGAAATTTTTGCTTCTTAGAGAATTAACCTGTGAGTCCATTAGGATGTAATAGATTTGAGGCTTTTTAAAAAAAATTATGAACTTAATCCTTTTAATTCTGTAAATAGAGATAGTACAAATTTAAGAGATGTTTCTCATGGGAGGATTCTCAGGGAAATTTGGTGTTTACTTATGTGCTTTTAGGATATACACCCAAAAATACTGAAAAAATTTGTTGAAAGTACAAATAAAGCAGTATATAAATTAGTTCAAATCTATTCTTATAACTAAAGGATAGACAACAAAATTACCCAGTCATTCATAGGTCTTAGCAGCCTTTTGTTTTAATCACATAGGTTTGCCTTTAGCTATTGACAAATAGTATTCAACAGGTAACAAACATATATAAGGAAATAATTTGTAACAATTATAAATATATATTTAATAAATACTAGCCCTCAATATATTAAGCATACATTCTTTTTAAAAAGTTTAAAAACAAAAGCTTTTGTGGAAATTATTCTTTTAGATAACAGTAGTAAATATTTTTTATAAATACAATAAACACATAGATATGATTACTGACTGTTCTTCCCACTGAATTTGAAATAGAAATACAATAGTTCCAAAAAGTCCATTCGTGTATAACATTGTTGTAAAGTAATGTTATTCAATATCATGACTTGATGCAAGTATCTAAATATTTAATCCCATAAAAATCTTCTAAATTGTTTTATGTTGCTTTTATTTTGTATCCTCTTGTGCATCAATTAAGCATAATGTTTTTTAATCATCTATGAACATGAAACAATGTTATATGCTAGAGATATAAAGAAAAGAATTAATGAATCTTTATGCTCAAGATGCTTGTTTTCTACTTCTATTTCTATCTATACATATACATATGTATATACAGAATAAAAACAGAATTATTATGAGATACTCCAAGGGTCAGGGAACAGCCACTAAAATTGGGAAGGAATCAGGAAAAGCAACATGTGGAAGGTAGTGTCTGAGCTGAGCTTTGAAAAAAATGAGGGATTCAAATATGAGCAGCATCATATCATATGCATATCAGTCCTGGGCTGTAGTCTGTAAAAAAGCAGGAAAACTAGACATAGAGTCTTGTATGAGAGATAGTATGACAGGTGTAAGTAGATTGCAGAGAGAGTGGATATAATATATAAGAAAGCTGAAAAAGTAGGTAGGAGCTGGATTGTAAATTATTTTCACTGTCAAATAGAGGAGTTTGCATCTGATTCTGGAAATAATAGGGAGAGCATTAGAGTTTATTGAATTGGAGAGTGATGTGATCAGACTGCTTTAAGAAAATTGCTTTTGAAGCTGAGTGTGGAATAGATTGTAGAAGAAAAGGAAACACCAGAGGTAGAGAGAGAAATTTAGAGACAGCTGATTACAGTTTATTTTAGCTCTACGAATAGGCCAATATAATGTGGTATAGTTTCAAACATATCAGGAACATCCTCCCCTAAGTCTATATTCACAAATTATAATCCTTGTGACTGAAACTGCTTTTAAGAGAGCACAAATCTTTCAAACTGTGATTAAAGTTAGGGCTTAAAATGGAAATTTCCGTAGCTTGGCTGAAATTTATACTATCTTGAATTTCACAGCAAAGGTCAGTTGAGGAGAACTGTGTAAGTAGGACTAAACTTTCAAAGAGATAATATAGCTTCCCTGAATCTGTGCATATCAATCATGACCTCTTTAATATGCCCAGTATTTAACCTCAGGGTGAAGAAAACTACATGTAGTAATCCCCACTTGACAAGGTGAGTTCTCAGATCCTGACTATCTGTGACCCTTTGCCAAAACATCCTATTTAAGTCAATCCCAGTCCCAGTGATATATGTACTTCAAATTTTGTACCAATCTTGGTCTGCACAGAGCAAACTATTTTGCCAAAATCTTTAGGATTGATCAGGATGTAAGGATATATGAAAATTGCATTATATTACTGCTTAAGATCCTCTAGCTATAGTTTACTTCTTTCTGTCTCCATGTATCCTTCAATAAATTCTACACTAGCATATTAATTGATTATTTTACATTGTATCAGACCACAGGATTCTTTTGAACCCAGAAGGAAAATAACGAGAACACATTTTGCTTCATGGCTTATTTGTTTGCATGAGTTATTTACATGTGTATATGTGTGCATATGTGATATATATTTTTAACTAAAATACAATTAATAAAGCAGGTAATAAAACTATTCAGATTTGCTTATAAATCAAATGGGATATTCTCCAATTGGTAAATGGTCAAAGGACATTAACAGATAATTTTCAAATGATAAAATTGAAACTATTTCTACTCATGAAAAGGTGCTCCAAATCATTCTGAGATACCACTACACACCTGTCAGATTGGCTAAGAAGACAGGAAAAGATAATCACAAATGTTGGAGGGGATGTGGGGAAACTGCGACACTAATGCATTGTTGGTGGAATTGTGAATGGACCCAACCATTATGGAGAGCAATTTGAAACAATACTTAAAAAGTTATCAAACTGTTTTATACCCTTTGATCCAGAAGTGTTAATACTGGGCTTATATCCCAAAGATATTAAAGAAGGGAAAGTGATCTATACATGCAAAAAATGTTTATAGTGGCTAGAAACTGGAAATTAAATGGATTCCCATCAATTGGAGAATAGTTGAGTAAATTATGGTATAAAAATGCTATGGAATATTTTTGTTCTGTAAGAAATGACCAGCAGGATGAATACAGAGAGGCGTGGAGAGACTTACATGAACTGATGCTAAGTGAAATGAGCAGAGAACCAGGAGATCAATATACACTTAAACAACAATACTATATGAAGATCAATTCAGATGGAAGTGTCTATCTTCTGCAAAGAGAGAATCTAATTCAATTCTAATTGATCAATGATAAACAGAACCATGAGTGTGAATCATAACACAGCATTTACATTTTTTCTGTTGTTTTTTGCTTGCATTTTTGTTTTTTTCCCAGGTTATTTTTACCTTTCTACATCCAGTTTTTCTTGTGCAACAAGAGAACTGTAGGGGGGGGGGGGGCAGAGCCAAGACAGTGGAGAAGGCACACACAACTTTCTAAGCTCTTCTCTTACCCTGTTTATCAATATTATATCGAGCCTCAAAAATAGTCTTGACTGCTACAATTCATAAAAATAAGAAGTATAACAACTCACCAGCCGAAGAAAGTCTACAGTTTCACTAAAAAGGTTTGTTCCGGGGCCACGGGGAGGTGGGGGGGAAGGGGGTAGGAGGGGGAGATCAGCACAGACTGGGAGAGAAATTAGTTTCTGAGGAGAGCCTCAAACTGGAAGTGAGAGCACATATGGCAGCATAAGCTCGCAGCCCCAACCCACAGTACGGGGCTTTTCCTTGGGATAGTTGCGCACCTGCACTGAAGGAGGGCAAAGCCCAGGTTAGCCTCTAATCTGCACAGTGGGGGACTTGGCTTGGGGCCATAGTGCTTTTGCAGGGCCAATATGCGTCAGGCAGAGACTTCTGGGCAGACTTCCTGTAGAGCCGGCTATCTGTGGTCAGCTACTAATACCCACAGTCCCATAAGGGGCTCTGGCCTAGGGCGGTGTCACTTTCACTCCTTAGTCTCTAGTCTTAGGGCAGTCGTTAACCCACACAGCCCAACTGGGCACTTCAATAGCTTGGTCAGTGCTGAATTCACCTCCAGTTGGGGGAAGGGAAAACTCTCACTCAGACCACTCCCATACCTCCGAACCGGAAGCCGGATTACATCTCTCCCTGCTCTGCAGAGGAAGCTGGTAACCCCCTTGCCTAGGAGGCATACCCTAAAGGCTTTAAAACATGAAGAAAAAAATGAAAAGAATGATTGACAGTTTCTATGCAGAAAAAGAGCAGGTCAGCAAACCTGAAGAGACTAATAGCAAACAGGCACCAGACAATACCCTAAAGGGGAATCCACACTGTCCCCTTTACATGATGCTCTACAGAAGAGACCATTAAAAAGCTTCAAAAGAGAGTTAGAAGATAAATAGGAAAGGAAAGAGGAACTTTAATAAGAGAGCAACAACTTCCGAAAATACAAATTGAAAAAGATAAAAATTCCCAGGAAGTGCAGGAAACAAAATTTGTGAATTGGAAAAAGCAAAAAATCTCAGGAAAGTAAGAATTTGAATTTGAAAAAATAAAGAATTCACTAGAAAGTAGGATTTGTGAATTGAAAAGACAAAAGAACTCCTAAGAAAGAAGGATAGTGAATTGAAAAAGAAAATAATTCACTAAAAAAATTAGTGAAATAGAAAAAAATTCCATAGAGCAAAACAATTCATTTAAAAAACTCAATTGGACATACAGAAAGAAATAAAAAAGCTAATGAAGAAAATAATTCATAAAAATTAGAACTGAACAAATAGAAATCTAAGATTCATTGAGACAGCATGAATCAGTCACAAACCAAAAAAAAAAAAAAAAAATGACAAACTGGAAAAAAAAAAAAACCTTGAATTATCTACTTGCAAAAACGACAGACTTGGAAAATAGACCTAGGAGAGATAATCTGAGGATTATTGGACTTTCCAAAAATTATAATGAAAAAAAGAGCCTAGATACTATTTTACAAGAATCATCAAAGAGAACTGCCCAGATGTAATAGAATCAGAAGGTAAAATAGGCATTGAAAGAATTCATCGAACACCTTCTGAAAAAGACCCTAAAATAAAAACCCCAAGGAATATTGTGGCCAAATTTCAGAACTATCAGATTAAGAAAAATTTTTTACTAGCAGCCAGAAAAAAAACAATTTAAATAATGTGGTGCCACAATAAGGATCACCCAAAATTTGGCTGCCTCCACATTGAATGATTGAAGGACCTGGAATCTGATATTCCAAGGCAAAAGGACTTGATTCAGCCAGAATAAACTACCATCAGCTATGTGAGCATTTCTTCCAGGAAGAAGAGATGGATATCAATGAAAACAAATGAATTCCATTTGTTTCTAAGAAAAACCAGAACTAACCAAAAAATTTGATCTCTAACCAAGAACTCAAGAGATGCAGAAAAGGTAAACAGAACTCTGAGAATTGCATTTCTGTTGTGATATACAAAAGACTACATGTATAATTTGATTTTACTGATATAACATAAAAAAGCGGAACATAGATATGGAAAAGGATGATGGCTAGAATAAGGTGGAAGGTTGGGGATAAAAAGAAGGAATCCACATCCCACAAAGAAGGCAAAGGAAACTTATCATATATCTGAGGGAATTTAGAGAGGGTGAAGAACACTGTCTGAATCTTACTCTACATCAGAGTTGGCTCAAAGAGAAAATAATTGACATATCTGTTTTTGAGAAAATTTCTCTCGCACTCATTAAAAAGGGAAGAGAGAAAATAGGAAAAGAAAGAATAATAAGGGAAGAGAGGGAAAAGATCTCAAAGGGGAGTGGAGGATCTCTAAAGAGTAGAGCATCGTGGATACCAAGTGGAGGTACATAAATTTAAAAAGGGGAAAGAGGTTGGGGGGGGCAAGAAAAAGTAAAGCATAATCTGGGGATATTAGGATGGCAGGAAATGCAGAATTAGTAATTCTAACCGTAAATGTGAATGGGATGAACTCTCCCAATGAAGAGGAGACAGATAGCAGACTGGATCAAAAGTCAGAACCCTACAATATGTTGTTTACAGGAAACATATTTAAAGCAGGGAGATACATGCAGAGTAAAGGTAAAGGCTGGAGCAAAATCCATTATTGCTTCAGGTGAAGTCAAAAAGTCTAGGGTAGCCATCCTTATCTCCCCAGATCAAGCAAAAGCAAAAGTTGATCTAATTAAAAAGAGATAAGGAAGGAAACTGAGCATCTTGCTAAAGGCAGCATAAACAACAAAGCAATATCAATACTAAACATATATTGCACCAAGTGTATAGCATCCAACTTCCTAAAGGAGAAGTAGAGAGTTGCAAGAAGAATTAGACAACAAAACTGTAATAGTGGAAGATTTCAACCTTTGTACTCCTTCAGAATTAACAATCAAACCACAAAACAAATAAGAAAGAAATTAAGAGGTAAATAGAATTTTAGAAAAAATTAAGTATGTTAGATCTTTGGAGAAAAAATTGAATGCGAGACAGAAAGGAATATACTTTCTCCTCATCAGTTCATGGAACCTATTCAAAAAATGACCATATTTAGACATAAAGACCTCAAAATTAAATACAAGAAGGCAGAAATAATAAATGTTTTCTTTTCAGATCACGATGCAATAAAAACTATATTCAACAAAAAGTTAGGGGTAAAAAGACCAAAAAGTAATTGGAAACTAAACAATCTCATCTTAAAGAAATGATTGGGTGAAACTAGCAAATATAGATACAATTTAATAATTTCACTCAAGATAATGACAAATGATGAGACGTCATACCAAAATTTGTGAGATGCAGCCAAAAGCGGAATAAGAGGAAATTTTATATCCTTAGAGAGCTTACTTGAATAAAACAGAGAAAGAAAAGATTAATGAATTGGTTGCAACTAAAAAGCTAAAAAGACCAAATTAAAAACCCCCAATCAAATACTAAATTTGAAATTCTAAAATTAAAAGGAGAAATTAATAATATTGAAAGTAAAAAAACTATTGAACTAATTAATAAAACTAAGAGTTGGTTCTATGAAAAAGCCAATAAAATGGATAAGACTTTGGTAAATCTGATTAGAAAAAGGAGGGAGGAAAATGAAATTAGTAATCTTAAAAATGAAAAGGGAGAAATTTCCACTAACAAAGAGGAAATTAGATAAATAATAAGGAGTTATTTTTCCCAACTTTATGCCAATAAATTTGATAACCTAAGTGAAATGGATGACTACCTCCAAAATTATAGACTTCCCAGACTAAGAGAGGAGGAAGTTAAATTGTTTGAATAGTCCCATTTCTAGAAAAAGAAACTAGAGATGTAATTAATCAACTCCCTAAGAAAAAATCCCCAGGACCAGATGGATTTACATGTAAATTCTACCAAACATTTAAAGAACAATTGGTCCCAATGCTATATAAATTATTTGATAAAATAGGGAATGAAGGAGTCCTACCAAATTCCTTTTATGACACAGACATGGTACTGATACCTAAACCAGGTAGGTTGAAAACAGAGGAAGAAACTTATAGACCAATCTCCCTAATGAATATTGATGCTAATATCTTAAATAAAATATTAGCCAAAAGACTACAGTACATCATCCCCAGGATAATACACTATGATCAAGTATGATTTATACCAGAATGTAGGGCTGGTTCAATATTAGGAAAACTATCAATATAATTGGCCATATTAATAACAAATTAAACAAAACTATATGATTCATCCTCCAATAGATGCAGAAAAGCATTTGATAAAATCCAACATCAATTCCTATTAAAAACACTTGAGAGTATAGGAATAAATGGACTTTTTCTTAAAAGAATCAGTAGCATCTATTTAAAACCATCAGTAAGCATCATATGTAATGGGGACAAACTGCAACCATTCCCAATAAGATCAGGAGGGAAACAAGGTTGCCCACTATCACCGTTATTATTTAATATTGTATTAGAAACACTAGCTTTGGCAATAAGAGCTGAGAAAGAGATTAAAGGAATAAGAATAGTCAACAAGGAAACCAAATTATCACTCTTTGCTGATGATATGATGGCATACTTATAGAACCCCAGAGATTCTTTCTACTAAAAAGCTTTTAGAAATAATCCACAACTTTAGCAAAGTTGCTGGTTATAAAATAAGCCCACATAAGTCATCAGAATTCTTATATATCACTAACAAAATCCAACAGTCAGAGTTACAAAGAGAAATTCCATTTAAAGTAACTACTGATAGTATAAAATATTTAGGAATCTATCTGCCAAGGGAAAATCAGAAACTTTAAGAGCAAAATTACAAACCACTTTCCACACAAATTAAGTCTGATTTAACCAATTGGAAAAATATTAAATGCTCTTGGATAGGGCAAGCAAATATAATAAAGATGACAATACTACCCAAACTAATCTATTTGTTTAGCGCTATACCAATCAGACTCCCAAAAAACTCTTTTAATGACCTAGAAAAAATAACAACAAAATTCATATGGAAAAACAAAAGGTCAAGAATTTCAAGGGAATGAAAAAAAATCAAATGAAGGTGGCTTAGCTGTACCAGATCTAAAATTATATTATAGAGCAGCAGTTACTAAAACCATTTGGTATTGGCTAAGGAACACATTAGTTAATCAATGGAATAGATTAGGTTCAAGGGACAAAACAGTTGGCAAGCTAGTCTTTGACAAACCCAAAGACCCCAGCTTTTGGGATAAGAACTTACTGTTTGACAAAAATTGCTTGGAAAATTGGAAACTAATATGGCAGAAACTAGGCATTGATCCACACTTAACACCGTACACCAAGGTCAAAATGGGTTCATGACCTAGGCATAAAGAATGAGATTATAAATAAATTAGAGGAACACAGAAGAGTTTACCTCTCAGACCTGTGGAAGGGGAAGGAATTTATGACCAAAGAAGAACTAGAGATCATTACTGATCACAAAATAGAAAATTTCAACTATATCAAACTGAAAAGTTTTTGTACAAACAAAACTAATGCAGACAAGACTAGAAGGGAAGCAATAAACTGGGAAAACATTTTTACAGTCAAAGTTCTGATAAAGGCCTCATTTCCAAAATATATAGAGAATCGACTCTAATTTATAAAAAATCAAGCCATTCTCCAATTGATAAACGGTCAAAGGATATGAACAGACAATTCTCAGATGAAGAAATTGAAACTATTTCTAACCATATGAAAAGATGCTCCAAGTCATTATTAATTAGAGAAATGCAAATTAAGACAACTCTGAGATACCACTACACACCTGTTAGATTGGCTAGAATGACAGGAAAGATAATGCGGAATGTTGGAGGGGATGTGGGAAAACAGGGACACTAATACATTGTTGGTGCAACTGTGAATACATCCAACCATTCTGGAGAGCAATTGGAACTATGTCAAAAGTTATCAAACTGTGATACCTTTGATCCAGCAGTGTTACTATTGGGCTTATATCCCAAAGAGATCATAAAGAAGGGAAAGGAACCTGTATGTGCACGAATGTTTGTGGCAGCCCTTTTTGTAGTGGCTAGAAACTGGAAACTGAGTGGATACCCATCAGTTGGAGAATGGCTGAATAAATTGTGGTATATGAATATTATGGAATATTATTATTCTGTTAGAAATGACCAACAGGATGATTTCAGAAAGGCCTGGAGAGACTTACACGAACTGATGCTGAGTGAAACGAGCAGGGCCAACAGATCATTATATACTTCAACAATAATACTAGATGATGACCAGTTCTGATGGACCTGACCATCCTCAGCAATGAGATCAGCCAAATAATTTCCAATGGAGCAGTAATGAACTATATCAGCTACTCCCAGTGAAAGAACTCTGGGAGATGACTATAAACCATTACATTGAATTCCCAATCCCTATATTTTTGCCCACCTGCATTTTTGATTTCCTTCACAAGCTAATTGTACAATATTTCAGAGTCTGATTCTATTTGTACAGCAAAATAACGGTTTGGTCATGAATACTTATTGTGTATCTAATTTATATTTTAATATATTTAACATCTACTGGTCATCCTGCCATCTGGGGGAGGGGGTGAGTGGTAAGAGGGAAAAAATTGGAACAAGAGGTTTGGCAATTGTCAATGCTGTAAAGTTACCCATACATATAACCTGTAAATAAAAGGCTATTAAATAAAAAAAAGAGAACTGTATAAATATGTATACATATAATGTATTTAACATATACTTTAACATGTTTAACATGTATGAGACTGCCTGCCATCTAGAGGAGGAGATAGAGAGAAGGAAGGGAAAAGTTGGATCAGAAGTGTTTGCAAGGTTAATGTTGAAAAATTACACATGCATATGTTCTGTCAATAAAAATCCATAATAAAAAAATTAATTAATTTTAAAAATTCAAGTGGGATATTTCTAAAAGAAAGATATTCCATCATTGAAAAAAAATAACACATCAAACTTCCTTATTTTATGAAAAATATATATGAGTAAGAACAACACAGGAAACAATGATAATGTTTCAAGAAAAACATCAAGTCTTGTGGTTTTTGTTAGATTCAAGATTAATTTTTTTTCATGTCATCTTTTCTGTTAAAAAAAATAATCCTGACATGTGACTATATAGTTATCTGTAACATGTACTTCTTATATATATATAGATAGATAATTACCACAGCAGATTTAATAACATTTTTTTGCAAAGGTGTGTCCATATAAACACCATTTGTTGTCATATGAAAAGGTGTTCTAAATCATTATCAATCAGAGAAATCCAAAGACAATTCTGATCTACTACTACACTCCTCCTAGATTGGCTAAAATAGCAGGAAAATATAATGGCTAATGTTGCATGGGATGTGGGAAAACTGAGACACTAATTCATTGTTAGTGGAGTAGGGAACTGATCAACTATTCTAGAGAGCAATTTGGAACTATGTGCAAAGAGTTATCAAGCTTTTTGATCCAGTAGTGTTTGATCCAGCAGTGATAACTGGTAATTCTCTATATATATTACAAATGAGGCCTTTGTCAGAACCCTTATATGTAATTTTTTTCTAGTTTCTAATTTTGTCTGCACTGGTTTTGTTTGTACAAAAACTTTTTAAATTTAATATAATCAAAATTATTCATTTTGCATTCAGTAATGTACTCAAGTTCTTCTTTGGCCACAAATGTTTTTATTTCCCTAGATCTAAGAGGTAAACAATCCTTTGTATTTCTAATTTGCTTATATCACTCTTTATGTCTAAATCATGAATCCATTTCAACCTTACTTTGGTAAAGGGTGTTATGTGGTGAATGTTTGTGGCAGCCCTCTTTGTAGTGGCTAGAAACTGAAAACTGAGTGGATGTCCATCAGTTGGAGAATGGCTGAATAAATTGTGGTATATGAATATTATGGAATATTATTGTTCTGTAAGAAATGACCAACAGGATGATTTCAGAAAGGCCTGGAGAGACTTACAAGAACTGATATGAGTGAAACGAGCAGGGCTAACAGATCATTATGTACTTCAACAACAATACTATATAATGACCAATTCTGATGGACTTGGCCATCCTCAGCAATGAGATCAACCAAATCATTTCCAATAGAGTAGTAATGAACTGAACCAGCTATGCCTAGCAAAAGAACTCTGGGAGATGACTAAAAACCATTACATTGAATTCCCAATCCCTATATTTTTGCTCACCTGCATTTTTTATTTCCTTCACAGGCTAATTGTACAATATTTCAGAGTCTGATTCTTTTTGTACAGCAAAATAACGGTTTGGTCATGTATACTTATTGTTTATCTAATTTATATTAAAATATAAATTAATAATAATATATTATTATATAAAATAAATAAAAAATATATTAAATATATTTAACATCTACTGGTCATCCTGCCATCTGGGAGAGAGAGTGGGAGGAAGGAGGAGAGAAATTGAAACGAGGTTTGGCAGTTGTCAATGCTGTAAAGTTACCCATACATATAACCTGTCAATAAAAGGCTATTACATAAAAAAAAAGAAAAAAAAGAAAAAAATGGGTGTTGTGTGGGTCAATGCTAATTTCTGCATTCTAATTTCCAATTTTTCAAGCAGTTTTTCTCAAATACTGAATTCTTATTCCAAAACTTGGGGTCTTTGGGCATATCAAACACTAGATTACATTAGGCATTGACTATTTTGTCCTGTGAACCAAATTTCACTGATTGAATCCTCTATTTCTTAGCCCATACCAAATGGTTTTGATAATCTCTGCTTTATAAGATAGTTTTAGATCTACTACAGGTAGTCTACCTTCATTAGTATTTTTACCAATTCCTTTGAAATCCTTTCCTTTTTGTTCTTCCAGACGAATTTTGTTATTATTTTTCTACCTTTATGAAGTAATTTCTTGGGAGTTTGATTGTTATGGCAATGAATAAGTAGATTACTTTAGGTAGTATTGTCTTTTTATTTTATTAGCTCAGCTTACTCATGAACACTTTATATTTTCCCAATTGAACATCTGATTTTAGTTGTATAGAAAGTGTTTTGTAATTGTGTTCATATAGGTCTTGACTTTGTCTTGGTAGGTAGACTCCCAAATATTTGATATTATCTTAATGTTCTCTTCTCTAAAGTATAATCGTTCTCTGGGAGCAGGTTTCTTGGGGGGCTTCTGGGAGTAGCCTTCCTTTCAGTTCAGAGTAATAATCACCTCAAATGCAGGCAAGGATTAAAGTCTAGTCCTTTATTGTCAAAATAATAGCCCATTTAGCCCAGTTAGCTTTCTTAGAGGCCTATCTCTCTCCTTCATTCCAAGAGCTCCTGTTGCTAGTCCTTTGCCTCTTCCAGCTTCAGCCTCTCTTCTTCCAAATCCTTTGTTCTGCCCAACTGAATCCTGGCTTCTCAATCTCCCAAAAGTCTCTAGTTGGCTTGTGGGAGCTCCTTATATATGATCTCTTAAAGGTGTGAACTAAAAGCTTGACTCTTCCACTGAGAGTGGGATTGTGGGAATTGTGACTTGTGAATCTTCTCCACTAAACTTGTGAATCTCCTGGACTCATGAATCTCCCAAAGTGCCTATCAATTCCAGTGACTTAGTATCTTGTAAGAATCCTAATAATAATCGAAAGTTAGTTTAAAGGGAATTTCTCTTTGTAGCGCTTGCTGCTGGACTTTGTTGGTAATAGATAAAAATACTGATGATTTATGTGGGTTTATTTTGTATTGTGTAACTTTATTATAGTTGTGAATTGTTTCTAGTAGTTTTTTTTTTAGTTGATTCTTTAGGATTGTCTAAGTATATCATCATATCATTTGCAAAGAGTGATAATTTGATTATTCCCTTACCTTTTCTAATTCCTTTGACTGCTTTTTTTCTCTCATTTCCAAAACTAACATTACTAATACAATATTGAATAGTAATGGTGATAGTGGTAAACTTTGTTTCACCCCTGATCTTATTGGGAATGTTTCTAGTTTATCTCATTACATCTGATGCTTGATGATGTCTTTAAATAGATGCTATTGATCATTTTAAGGAAAACTCCATTTATTGTTATGCTATCTAGTGTTTTGAATAGGAATGAGTGTTGGGTTTTGTCAAATGCTTTCTCTGCAACTATTGAGATGGTCATATGTTTTTTGTTAGTTTGATTATTGATATAGCAAATTATGCTAAAGGTTTTTCTAATATTGAATCAGCTCTGCATTCCTACTATAAATCTTACTTGGTCATGGTGTATTATCCTTGGAATAACTTGCTGTAATAATCCCTTTTCTAATATTTTTTTTTCTTTCTTTTTCCCCCTAGGCAATTGGGGTTAAGTGACTTGCCCAGGGTCACACAACTAGGAAATGTTAAGTATTTGCTTGAGACCAGATTTGAACACAGCTCCTCTTGACTTCAGGGCTGGTGCTCTATCCACCCTGCAATAGCATATATTGTATCATGTGACTTTAATAAAGTTGTGATGTATCAATCTACATTAGGATAATTGGTCTATAATTTCTTTTTTTATTTTGACCCTCCCTGGTTTAGGTATCAACACCATGTCTGTGTCATTAAAAAAAAAAAAAAGATAAGATTCCTTCTTTCCTTTTTTTTCCCCAAGATTTTGTATAATATTGGAATTGTTCTTTAAATAATTGATAGAATTCACATGTAAATCCATCTGGTCCTTGAGATTTTTTTTTCTTAGGAAGTAAATACCTCATTCCATTTCTTCCTCTAAAATGAGACTAAGTAATTTGTATTCTCCTCTGTTAATCTGGAAAATCTATATTTTTAAATATTCTTCTATTTCACTTAGATTATCATATTTATTGACATTAAGTTGGGCAAACTAGTTCCTAATTATTGCTCCAATTTCTTCTTCATGGGGGGAAAGTTCATCATTTTTCATTTTTTGGTATTAATAATTTGATTTTTTTCCTTTTCTGATCAAATTAACTAAAGTATTGTTTATTTTGTTGGTTTTTTCATAAGCTAGCTCTTAGTTTTGTTTAATAGTTCAATGGATTTTTTAATTTAAATTTTGTCAATATTCCTTTTATTTTCAGTAATTTCAAATATGGTATTTATTTGGTGGGGGGTTGTTTGTTATTTTTCTAACTTTTTTAGTTGCATGCCTAATTTATTGAACTTCTCTTTCATTGTTTTATGTAAGCAACCATCTTGTGATTAAAAAACTCCCTCTAAGAACTGCTTTGGCTGCATCCCATAGTTTTTCATATGTTGTCTCATTACTGTCATTCTCTGGGATGAAATTATCAATTGTGTCTATAATTTGTTGTTTCACCCACGCATTCTTTAGGATCAGATTATTTAGTTTCCAATGTATTTTTGGTCTATCCCCCACCCCCACCCCCGACCTTTCTATTGCATGTAATTTTTATTGCATCATGTTCTGGAAAAGATGAACTTACTATTTCTGCCTTTCTGCATTTGATTTTGAGGTTTTTATCCCATAATATATAGTCAATTTTCATATAGGTTCTATGAACTGCCAAGAAAAAAGTATACTCTTTTTTGTCTCCATTCAATTTTTTTCAAAAATGTATCATACCGAACTTTTCTAAAATTCTATTTACCTCCTTAACTTCTTTCTTATTCATGAAATGAGCCCCTTGCTCATTTCTAAAATATAGAGAGAATTGATTCAAATTTATAAGAATTCAAGCCAGTCTTCATTTAATAAATGGTCAAGGGATATGAACAGACAGTTTTCAGATGAAGAAATTGAAACTATTTCTAGTCGTATGAAAAGGTGCTCTAAATCACTATTGATCAGAGAAATGCAAATGAAGACAATTGAGATACCACTACCCACCTCTCAGATTGGCTGAGATGACAGGAAAAGATAATGACAAATGTCGGAGGGGATGTGGGAAAACTGGAACACCAGTGCATTATTGATAGAATCATGAACGGATCCAATCATTCTGGAGAGCAGTTTGGAACTATGTCCAAAGGGCTATCAAACTGTTCATATCTTTTGACCAAGCAGTGTTTCTACTGGGCTTATATCCCAAAGAGATCTTAAAGAAGGGAAAGGGACTCATTTGTGCAAAAATGTTTGTAGCACCCCTTTTTTATAGTGGCCAGTTTGCACTGGAAACTGAATTGATACCCATCAATTGGAGAATGGCTAAATAAGTTATAGTATATGAATGTTATAGAATATTATTATTCTATTAAAAAAAACTATCAGCGGGATGACTTTAGAGAGGCCTGGAAAGATTTACATGAACTGATATTAAGTGAAATGAGCAGAACCAGGACATCATTATACATGGCAACAAGAAGATTATATGATGATCAAATCTGATGCACGTGGTTCTTATCAACAATGAGATGATTCAGGCCAGTTCTGATGACCTTGTGATGAAAAGAACCATCTACATATAGAGAAAGGCCTGGGGAACTGAGAGTGGATTACAACACAGAATTTTCAGTCTCTTTCTTGTTGTTTGTTTGCATTTTATTTTCTTTCTCATTTTTCCTTTTAATGTGATTTTTCTTGTGCAGCATGATAATTGTATAAATATGTATGCTCATATTAGATTTAACATATATTTTTACCATGTTTAGCATATATTGGATTACTTGCTATATAAGGGAAGGAGTAAGGGTGGGGGGGGGCTTGGAACACAAGGTTTTTCAAGGGTCAGTGTTGAAAAATTATTCTTGCATATGTTTTGAAAATAAAAACCTTGAATTATATTCAAAAATGAAATATTAAAATTGGAAAAGGATAAATAAATAAAATAAATTGGTATTAGATTTTGTCAGATGCTTTTTCTGCATCTATTGAGATAATCATTTGATTGCTATTAGTTTGGTTATTGATATAGTTAATTAAGTCCATAGTATGCTAATATTGAAATATTCCTGCATTCCTCGTATAAATTCTTTATACTTTTAATACTTTAAATTTCTTCCCTTGAAATCTCAAATTCCATATCTGCTAGCTAGAAGAAATTTTAGGCTTCTTTGAATCACTTCCTTATATATTTTGAATATGAGATCTTTGATCCTATTGTTTAAACTCTTCTACTTAGAGGTTTTCAAGGTAATTTTTCTTATATCCTCTAATTTATTTGTGAAACAACTTTTTAATACCTATTTTGATTTGTAGCATGATATATTAGCCAGTAACTAATTTCTGTACACCACTTTCCTACTTTCACAGAGGATTTTATTCAAACTGTGAGTCTTTAACACATTAAATTGGATCTTACCTTTGTCAAGAATTCTGTTATTGTCTTTATTCCTTTCTGTATGTTGTGCAACTAATCTATTCCACTGGTTAACGTCCTCTTTTTAAATGATTTCAATTTTTTAACCTTAATGATTTATGATATAGCTAGCGATATATTGCTAATAAATTCCCTTCCCTTCCTTCCTACTTTTTGTTCATTTTTACCCTTAATTTCTTCATCTTTACCACTAAATTTGAAATGACTGAAAATTAGATATGGACAAGCTAGTTAACACCCTTAATGACAACCTGTTACCATCCATACACCCCTAAGATACTTCTCAAACATTAAAAAATTAGAATGAGTAAAATGAAATGACATTTAACAGGGATAAATATAGTGTAGTTGAAATAATTTTACCACTACAAAAATAGTATATTTTGAAATATCTAAATATAGAATTTGATAAAAGATATAGACTACTTTTGAGATCAAATAATAATAAACTCCTAATAATTCACATCTTCAACCGTATAATATTCACTCTTGGATATCCTTCCAAATTGGCACATATTCCCAATTTGTTTGCCCAGAGAGGTGCTGCTAACTGCTGTTTCTAGTTTGCCAATCTTACGGGTGTCTACTCCTATTACTATAGCTCAAAAGCTCCCAACAACATTCTTTGCATCATTAATTATCATGTATATGTAATTGGATTTTATCAAAATATAATTTACTAAGATTATATAGTAAAGACAGTTGATACAAAACATCCTCCCCAGAGAATCTGTGGAGAATTCTCCCTGAAATACATTATTTGTCTATAGGAAAGGTGAGACTAAATAGAGTACCATGTCTGTGAAACACAAGTGCATGATACATATATTAAAAAAAAAAAAAAAAAGGATAAGTCATAAATCCTAGCACTACTGGGGCTAGAAATCCTTCATCAATTCAGAATGCTAATGCAATTCTCCTTGGGGGGTCAATGACTTACCTTGAATGGACTGCTCTGCTAAGTCCAAGAATCTATTTTTTTTTTTCCTTCAATATATTACCTGGTAATTCTGCTGCTAAGTGAGATTGAACTTCTTCAGGTTGCTTTCTCCAGGGATATTGAACTTCTTGAGGTTACTTCCTCCAGGTAACTCTTTGTATTACTTTTTGGTTTTAAAAATGTGTCTTCATAGGCCACCTTGATGCTCTGTCTTTCATTAGTTGAGTAGGTCTGATTATGTAATTCAATGTGTTTGGAATGCTCATTGGAAGATAATTGGAGGTTTATTAGTTGAACCCACAGGGTGCTCATAAGCTACAGGAATACAATTAACCCACAGTTTTATCCCTAAAATTTGAGGTAGCAGAGACTTTCTGAATTAACAACCTCAGAGTGTGAAGTTGACTGAGCTTTCCAGTAATGATTTAGGACTTGAGAATAAGTATTTTATTATGCGACACACACACACACACACACACACACACACACACAGCAATCAAATGATTATCTCAATAAATGCAGAAAAAGCATCTGACAAAATCTAATACCAATTTATTTTATTTATTTATCCTTTTCCAATTTTAATATTTTATTTTTGAATATAATTCAAGGTTTTTATTTTCAAAACATATGCAAGGATAATTTTTCAGCACTGACCCTTGAAAAACCTTGTGTTCCAATCCCCCCCCCCCTTGCCCTTATTCCTTCCCTTATATAGCAACCAGTGGAGTGAAGTTAACCAGTGGAATAGATTAGTTGCACAACATACAGAAAGGAATAAAGACAATAACAGAATTCTTGACAAAGGTAAGATCCAATTTAGTGTGTTAAAGACTCACAGTTTGAATAACATCCTCTGTGAAAGTAGGAAAGTGGTGTACAGAAATTAGTTACTGGCTAATATATCATGCTACAAATCAAAATAGGTATTAAAAAGTTGTTTCACAAATAAACACATACAGACAGAGACAGACACACCGAGAGAGACACAGAGACAATAACAGAGAGAGAGACAAAGAGACAGACAGACAGACAAAGAGAAGAGAGAGAGAGAGAGAGAGAGAGAGAGAGAGAGAGAGATGGGTGGATGAACTATTTCAAAATATTTGGTTTTCTTAATAATCCTCTATACTTTTTATAAGACTTTATTCTAAGAAGAGTTTCCTATGCTTCACTGGGTTGTCAAAGATGTCTATGACAAACAAAATCACTAAGGACCCTTTTAGAGCTAGGAGTCACCTCTGGAATTATGTAACCAAACCTATCATTGTATACTTGAGGAAACTGAAGTCCAAATGCTAAGTGTCCTGCCCAAGGCCACATGACAACTTAACTTGCAGAGCCAGAGAAAGAATATTGATTTTCCCTATAGCTCATGTTGCTCTATTCTACCTAAAGATATGAAGTACCTACTTTTTATTCCAAAATAAACAAAATTAGATTCCTGAAATTGAATACTCTAAATTATTTGTTATTGTAGTCCTCTTTAAAATGTGTTTTACTATCAAAATGATCTTTAAAAACAAATAAGTAACATTTAGATGGCACAATAGATAGAGAATTGGCCCTGGAATCAGAGAGACCTGAATTCATATCTGATCTCAGACACTAAACACTTCCTACTGGTGTAACCCTGGGCAAGTCACTTAACCCCACTTGGCTCACAAAAACAAATAAATAGAGAAAAATCAATCAGTGACTTCCTGAACATGCTCTGGAGATACTTCAAAAATTTTAGTTGATTATATACTTCATTTGGTAATTAAGTGCTACAACTGATAGAACACAAGATTGTGAGACTTGAGAATGTAATATCTGAACAAAAATGTACTAACTAATATCTGATCTTGGAGAGACAGGAAGACCTAACTTTGAATTCTGCTTTAGACGCTTATTTCCTGTGTTTCCTTGGGGAAGTTGTTTAAAACATTTTATTGTGACTCACTTTCTGCATCTTTAAAATAGGGGTTGTAATAACACCAGACTCCCAATGTTGTTGTGAAGATCAAATGAAATAATATTTATAAAATGCTTTGCAAATTTCAAATCCCTCTATAAATATTATCTATTTTTCTAGATAGCTATCCTTTATTATTATTATTATTATTATTATTATTATTATTATTATTGAGGCAATTGGGGTTAAGTGACTTGCTCAAGTTACAAAGCTAAAATTTATGAAGTGTCCAAGGTAACATTTAAACTCAGGTTCCCCTAACTTCAGAACCAGTGTTCTATCCACTGTACCATCTAACTGCCATTACATTTTTTTTTAATCATTGTTATCAACTAGAATCTTAGAGTAGATTAAGTTCAGTAGGCTGAACTTAACATGCCAGGAAAATCTGAGTTCTAATTCCATCTTTGACACTAGTTTTGTGATAGGCAAGTCATTTCATTTATCTAAACTTCTTACCTTATAGGAAAAATAAGGATTATACAATTCTGGTAGTACTTAATCTAACAGAGTTATTGAGATATTCAAATGAAATAATATTTTGTAAAATTTAAAATACTGAATTAGTGACAGCTATTGTTATTTTGTTAATTTTTCAACCTTGATTCTGGTACTTCTATTTAGTTCCTTATTATGTGTTCTACAGCATTTGAATACCTATTATGCAATCAGATATTAATCTCTGAATAATAGTCATTTTAATTTTTTTCCTTGGACACTATAGTGTTCTACGGACTGGAAAACTTACAATAATATTGAAATAAAGGATATCAATCAAGGAAAGCATAATGGAAAATGAAAAAAGAATTGTCACATGATAAAGGTGAAAGATAACTAATAGACTGCACATGTGTTCTCATTATAATAAGACAGTCTTCCTATAGCAAAATTATCACATAAGGAAATATCCAAGTCACATCACATTATTATTATTATCTCTAATACTTTCACTTTTCATGAACCTCAGGTTCTTGGAAGGAAATAAACATTTATTGAGGGCTCATTGTATGCCAAGCACTGTGCCATTTTCACAAATACCATCTCATAAAATAGAATTATCCAGGGTAGGTGGTGAGGGTGGAAAGATACAGTTAGCAATAGTAATTTTGAAAAGAATTTTGAAGGAGGCTTCTCTGGAGGCCTCATTTCTCAAATGCATAGGAAATGTATTTTTATAATATAATTGTTATAATATAAAATAAATGAAATTTATTTTTAAAGAGCCTTTTCATTAAAAAGGTAAATCATAAAAAACATATAATCTATAGCCAAAAGGGCTATAAAATCATGCGTACCCTTTGACCTAATAATACTGCTATTAGACATGCATCACAAACTATATTTTAAAAAAGAAAAAGGAAAAAGACCTATATACCCAAAAATATTTATAGCAGCTCTTCTATCAGAGCAAAGAATTGATTGGGGGATGCCCATCAATTGGGAAATGAGCAAATAAATTTGGGCATGTGAATATGATGGAATACTATTGTTTTATAAGAAATGATGAGAAGGATGCTCTCAGAAATACCTGAAAAGGCTTTCATGAGCTCATTCAAAATAAAATGTACTGTGTACAAAACAATAGCAATATTGTGGAAAGATCAGCTCTGAATGACTTTACTATTTTCAAGCAATACAGTAATCCAAGACAACTCTGATGGACTTATAATAAATATATTATCAACACCCAGACAAAGAACTGATTGCTTGTGAATATAGATAGAATCAGAGTTTTTTTTTTTTTTCTTAAGGGTTTCTTCTGGGGGTTGGGGGAAGATCTATATTTTTGGGGCAATATAACATTAACAGAAACATTTTGCATAACTTTACATGTACTTTCTCAATGGAAATATGTGGAGGGAAGAAGGGAGAGAATCTGGAACTCAAAGTTTTAAAAACAAATGTAAAAAAAAAAAAGTATTCAGTTTGTGAGGCTTTCTAAGTTCTGATTTGCCACTGAAAGCATTGGGACCACTTGTCCCAAAGTCTGAAATCACATAAATGAAAAAAAATTAGGTCACAATATTTGTGGGATGTACCTTTAATTTCTAACACAGTAATGTTTTTATTACATTTACCATTAAGAAATGGTTATTTTTCCAAATGAAACTGAAAATTGGAAATAAATAAATCTATGTCCAATGACAACCAACTCAAGAATTTTATTTATTATGTTTTCTCACATTTAAATGGTAATTCACTAGTCAACCTTATATCAAATTAATTCTAGAAAAGATGATACTAAATCTGCACAAAGCCATATTTTGTCTTGATGCTCTTATGAATGACTCAGGACTAACAAAAGCCTCATAAAAGCATTGGGCTCATTTCCTGATAATTTTAATGAAAATATAATGTGAAATAGCTCTCCTCTGGAATTGCTCTTTAACAAAAGCAAATTTTAACAAGAGCAAAATTTAACAATTCTTTAAAAAGAATTAACTCATTATGCCCAGAAAAGCATCCACCTACTCTCTTTCTTTTTTTTTTTTTTGGCTACCTACTAAATTTGTCTCAAAGAACTGTCATTACATGAGTTAATCAAAGTTAGTAGAGAGAATATTTATGAATTTGAAAAGAATAGCTGGAAAAGAGAACCAATTTTATGGCCACAAATATGTAAGGTATTTGGATATTCTGCAAGAAACTCTCTGTATAACAGAAACTAGAGATAATGAGTTCACTGGAAAAGAAATCTAAAATAGGAAAATAAGGAACAAAATAGAAAGAATAGAAGACAAAAAATGCAGAGAAAGAAAAGAAGCATAAGCTAGTAGGGTAAACTGAAATTTAAAATTATGGAGAGAAAAATAAAGGTAAATTTTGATTAAACTAGATGTAGAAAAATATTGTAATGGAAAGAAGTGAATAAGAAAGAATAGTTGATGATCATCCTATGATCATCCTATGATCATCAATCAAAATAATATGTATTTTAAAAAAATCTTTAAAATTGCAAAAGAGTATTTATTTTTAAAAATAATAGCTTATATTTAAATGTATGTGATATGTATTTTATATCTTACTTGAATCTTACAATATCCCAGTGAAGCAGACACTATGACTACTTTAATTTCTACATTACAGATGGTAAGATAACCAAAGATGAATTACATTAATTGACTTTCCATATTATTTTAGGTTCAATGTAAGTAAAATAATGCCAGTCCTTTGTTGCCTTTCCCACCTGTGATCACCATGAACAAAAATATAATCATCTAGTCATTAGCCTAGTTGAGAAGCAACACAGAATAGTGGGGTAAAATAAATAGGCTTCAAAAATGTGGGTTCAAATATTTCTTCTAACAATATTTCTGTGATCCTGGGAAATTCATTTAATCTCTGTGGGACTCATTTACCTTATGTGTAAAATGAGGCAATTGTAACACCTCATTCAACAAGCATTTACTAAACTCTAAGTATTGGAGATTTTACATACATTTAATCTTTATTATATGTGTGTGTGTGTGTGTGTGTGTGTATACACACACACACATATATAAGCGTAAATATGTTTACAGATCCTCCTGATCATTTCTTATAGAGACTTTTCTAAAGGATAGTACTCAAATGGATCACATTCAAGTGGGAGGGAACAAATACACATACAAATACAAACAGAATAAATATAAAGAGAAAAATTACTAATAAATATAAAGTTGTTAAATATAAGATACTATGGAAGAAAGGACAGTAGCAGTTGAGGGTCTCAGGAAAGATTTAGTGTCAACTGTCAGTTAGTCAATATACTTTGCTTTCTATGTCCTAGTCACTGTGCTAAGTCTCAGAAATACAAAGAAAGGTAAAGATAGTTCTTGCTCTTAAGGAGTCCATTGTCTAATGAAAGTAACAACATGTGAAAAATTGTGTATAAACAAGCTATATACTTAATATAATCAACACAGACAAGCCACAAGAATTAAATGTGATTGGGAAAGTCTTTGCTTTGAAGATTTTATCTGGGACTTGAAATTAGTGTCAGAGATGAAGAGATAAAACATCCCAGGTTGGGGGGGGGGGAGGGGGAGGGAAGCCAGAGAAGAGATCAGGAGTTAAGAAATGATGTATTTATTATTCTGGGAGTTGAAAGAAGAACTGAGTTTCTGGATTAAAGGAGGAATGTATTACCTAAGATTTCTTTTGAAGAAGAAGAAAGAGGGATTCTATTCTGTTGAATGGCTTGGGCGAAGGCCCATTCAAAAGTGCAGAGATCAGAGAAGTCATGTATGAGTAATCAATAAATAGTAAGTGTGTTGTGGTATATGACACAATGAGGAAGAAGAGTAATATAGAATAAACTAAGAAATGTAGTTTGTAATTCATTCATGATGGGCTTTAAGAGAGAAACAGAGGAGGTTTTATAATCATTTTAGAAGTAATAGAGGGTCACTGGATTTTATGGTAAAGGAGAAAAGGACAGAGTCTGTAGAGTTACATCTAGAGCTAGACATAGTAATTTCATTCTGTCTTTTTAGTTAGAAATATGCCTGGAAAGCAAGTACAATCTATCTGGCATCATATCCAAAATATTTTTCATATGCATTTTTTACTGTTTTTAACCTTTCCTACTTAGCAAATAAAAAACATAATTTCTGTATTTTCTAACAGAGAACATCAGCCCTGTCTAATTCATAGGTCAGTTGCCTCATAAAAAGTTATGGATTGGATTCAGAAATTCTAGTTTTGAATTCTCAGCTTTGAATATCAGCTTTGTAGAATTCTATCCTTCTGACTTTGTTTTTTTTTTTTTTTTTCCTCATCTATAAATAGAGGAGGGGGTTGGATAGATGAATTCTATTAGACTTTCAACTGATGATACTGTGAAATGTGTCAAAAAGCAAAATAGAAGGTATAAAAGCAAACTATGATAATTATGTTGAAGAGAATTCATAATTTCAGAGGCAAGAAATGTCCTCCCCAAGAAAAAATATCACCAAAAGTGCATCCTTAGGACCTATAAAGATTGATGAGTATTTCTGGTGCCCAAATAATGAGATACTCATCAAAATGAGAAATATGTATTTCTTGAAGGAAGCCCTTTATTTCATTGTTGGTTGGTTCATTATATCAGTGCAGGACCATAATTTGTTTTAATCATCCCTCTGGTCTGAAAAGAAGATCTATACAGTCAGTAACACCCAGCTGGGTAAAAGCTCCAGGAACTCATTAATCCTTTCAGTTATTTTTTTTTAAGCAAAGCTCCAAAGGAATTGGAAATCAATACCAAAGGTCACTTCACATTAAAAGGATTCCAATGAGTTAGAAATGCAGGCATTTATCAATTATGTAGGTATTGCTGATAAGAACTCAGGCCTGAAAGAAATACCTATGATAGAATTGTTTTGGGTTTCTGATCTATAGATACTTGCTCTAAGGGAAGTAATTCCCTGATAGGTACCAACAGACTAGTACAAATGAGGGTTAGTGGTCCTTGTTAGTAATTTGTAAATTTACAAATACTTCTGGTACAATAACTGTGCATATTGGCTCTTTTAATCATAGTACCATTTTCAATTCTGATACTGTCGATAAGCATGAAAGAAATAGCAACATTGATGACCTAAACCATTACAATATTGAAATGAAGAGGACTGAGAAAGTATGCTTATCTAGAAAACTTTGAAGAGTAGTGTGCCATTAATCTTTTTGTTTGGAAAGAAAAAGCACAGCAATTTAAGAAAATGACTTTTTATGTCATTTTTAGACAAAATTTGCCATTAAGAAATTTTCGTGATGGTGTTAAAAGTCATATTAACTCAAAATTGCATTATTGTAGAAGCAAGGAGGAGAAAGGATAGTGGGAAAAATAGTGATTTTTAAAGATCCCGGATCACAGACATAAAGGAATGTTGCTTCCTATAGGGTTTGCATGGAAACATTATGAGCACAATTCTGCATCTACATCTGCATTATTAAACTTCTTCTACCATTCTAAACTATAATGGAATCTCTGGATTAAATATCTATGATTTTATGACTAAGTAATGTTTTTAAGATCGAATACAAAATTCATATTTTGGTATTTTAAAAGATACTTTGTTGATATGCCACCAAAATTTCTCCTTCTATTCCTTCCCATTCCTCCTCAGAGAATCATAATTTATGATAATATTTTTAAAAACAGCAAAAAGAAGAAAAAGTAATTCATCAGAACCAAAAAAAAATTTTGGAAAAAATCTATTATTAAATGAATTGTTCCACACATTTGGAACCTTCATACTTCCCCACATATAAACTTGTGCAAAAAAAGCAGCTGAATATATATGCTTCTCTCTTTTCTTTTGTAGTCAAAAAGTCTCAGTTTCATAACATTCATTTTTTATTATTTTCTGATGTATTTATATTTACATTGTTATCACTGTGCAAATGCTTTTTCTGGTCTTGTTCACTTCAGTTCATGTAAAATTTTTCCTGTTTCTCTGTATTCATCATGAAAGAATATTTTCTTTGTAAATATCTGTGACTTTTTGAGAATGGTTTCTGATATTTTAAATTCCACTTTATATATTTTGGAAGTCAAAATCTTTTCAGATGTATTTGATAAAAATTATTTCCCCCAGATAACAATTTTCCTTCTTAACTTAGATACATTATTTTCATGAAAAAAATTCTTAATTTAATGCAATCAAAATTGTCTCTTTTACCTTTTTTTATTAATTGCCTCCATTTCTTGCTTGGCTGAGGATTTCATCAAAGCTGGGAAAGTTATATAATTTACTTCACTTCTAACATTTTAGAATAAGATCATTAATATTCATTAAAGTGTGTATGTATATATGATTTGAACTTATTGTGAAATTTAAGTTTCAATACTGCTTTAAACTTAATTTCTTCCAGACTACTTCGTAGTTTTTTCCATCAGTTCTTATAATGTGTGGAATTATTTGTGCATAATATTTGTTTTGGAGATATAAAACAGTGAGTTATTGGGTTCTAGTATTACTGATATGTAATGGTCTAATCCATTCCTTTATCTATTTTACTATTTAAAAAAAAATTGGGTAATTTCTGCCTTACAACAAATTTTTACCTCTGGCAGTGTTTTTTCACCTATAATCCTATTCAGTATTTTTTTTTTTTTTTTTTTACTGTTCTGAATGTTTAGTTCCTCTAAATGACTTTTGTTATTATTTTATCACATTCTATAAAATATCCTTCAGTAGTTTGATTCACATAACATTTAATCAAAAATTAACTTTGGCAATGTTGTCATTTTTGCAATGTTGTAACAATCCAGGCATGAATACTGTTAGTCAAGGTATTTTGTTTATTCTTTGTTGCTATGTAAGTATCTTGACGCTCAACCTTTAAAAATATTTGTACTTATTTTTGAATAAAATCCCACTTATTATTTCCTGTTAGATTTTGATTTTTTATATAGAAATGCTGCTGATTCTTTTTTATAAAATTTGGACTTGGAAATATTGTTGATGTTATTATTCATCTCAGTTAATTTAATTGTTGATTGGCCAGGATTGTCTAAGTAAAACACTAACATGCACAAGTAGGTATGGTTTTATAATCTCTTTGTTGATCTTTATGGTGTTAATTTTTTTGTCATATTGTTAGCATTTTCAGAATTAAATCAAATAATAACAAAAGTGGGAGCATTCTTGATTTATTCCTTTTTTGGGAATAAGGATAGAAACATTGCCTATGATGCTTAATTTTTTTGATTTTATATATACACACATATCACCATAAACACACATAATCTTTTTATTCCCATATTTTGTGAGGATGTTAACAAAGTTAGTTTAAAAAAATGAGTTTTGTTAAAGATGTTTTACTGGACACATTGTGATTTATCATGTGATTTGGTTGATTTTGGTTTAATGAGATCAATTATGTTGATGGTTTTCATGTTGAAGCATTTTCACATCCCTAATAAAAACTAACTTGTTCTATTAATACTGTTTGGATTTACTATATATCAATTAAAGTTATTTTTTCCATTTCTTTGTTTTGGAATTTATATCAATATTAGTCTATGAGGGTCTTTTTTTGCTTGTTTTTTTGCTTTGCTCTTTACTGATTTAAATATAAGAAATATATTTGTTTTTTAAAAGATTTTGGAAGCAATTATTTTATTTTATTTCTTATTTTTCTTCTTATTTTGGAAGCAATTTATTTAGTAATGATTTTAATTCTTCTAAAATTAAAAAGAATTCTCTTATTAATATATCAAAGCCCAGACTTTTTTCATTGGAATTTCTTTTGGAATTGACCTCAGTCACAAGCTGCCTTGGGGAATTTCCTTTTCATCATTTGTGGTTCTTGCTCCAAAAATCAGTCCCTTTTCTTCACATTGAGAATAATTATATATGTTCAAAACTCTATAAAAATATAAAACAAAAATTTTAGAAGAGACATTTTTCCAGTCATACTGTTATAAGATGTTTCTTTCTTCCCTTCCCCACCTAAAAATTACACATCATACATATACATGCTCACACATACACAGATAGCTATAGATGGATATCCATATATACATATAGTGTTACTTTTTTATAAATGTGTTATTTTTCCATGTCAAAATGAAACTTCCTTGGGGACCTAAATCTGGACTGTTTTAAATTTCTGTTAATGTGCTCCCATGGTTTCATATGATGCCTTGCAAATAATTGACACTTTCATATTTTTTATTAAATTCAGTGATGACAATGATATATCTAAAGATTGTTACATAATGAAACCTGAGAATTTCAAAATCTAATAAAAGTATATGCAAATAACCCTGAATGTAAATTTGTAGATGTCTGTATTTATTTCAAAAGTAGACACCAAAATTTTTATTAGCATCAATAATTCATTACTTATGAATTTATAGAACAATTTTAGATTTATATAACAAATCACAACTATAAGAAAGGGCAGAACAAATGTATTATGTGAGTTTCAGAGTGAGGAACAGAGAGATGAAATGACCCAGCCAAAATCATACAGAGAAGATACCAGAACAAGAACTTATATTCATTTCCTCTGAGAGTAAAATCAGTGAACAATGATCTCTTGAATCATGATTTCATTTCCACATTCAGTAAGGAGAACTTTCTAGATTCAAAAGAAAAAATGAATTGAATATATCCTTTAAAGCAAGCAATGGGCAATGTGGTCAATAACGTGACAAAAACTCAAGGTTGTCCCATAAAATTACCCTTTAATTTAGGAATAAAATTATGTCATATATTTTCTTTTTATTCTCATGGAAACTTATTTGCCATGTGAATTGGTAATTATTTGACACAAATTTAGATGGTAGCCATAAACTAAGCTTTGAAGAAGGAGTAGGACTTCAATGCAGTGGATAGGAAATAATATATTTAAGAACTCAAAGTGCCTTATACAAAAAAGTACCTCAGTATGCCTTAAGAAACTCCCTAGAATTTATCAAAGCAGGTTTCAATCTTTTTTATCAAAGTGAGTTTCTGCACTAGAATTTCCCTCTCATAGTGAAAAAGTGGAATTAAATCACTTCTTTTTAATTTTTGAATTGAAAACACAAATTGAATTCAGTGCAAATATATATATATATATATATATATATATATATATATATATATATAGTCCTCATCACTAATGGAGCTGACATATAGTTAAACAAAAATAAATAAATACAAAATAATATCAGGAAAGTAACAGGGAGGAATGTACTAACAATTGAAATGATTGAAACAGAACTTGTTTAGAAAATGTACTTAATCTGAGACTTGAAATTTAAGAAATGGAAGATGAAGAGGAAAAAAGTAAAGAGTAAAAAAACAATCTAAACCCAAAATATATAGGAATTTAAAAAAAAAGATATTTAAGCAAGGTCTGAGAGAGATAAGAATAATAAAGGTACAAAGAAAAACAGAAAGGAGAAAGATGGAAATGAATTGAAAAGATGACTGAATTAAATCAAAAGATTGAAAATGAAATTAAAGAAATCCAAATACTGCCTATCATAGAATATGCTCTGGATTAGGGTATTTATTTAATGTAAGAACCTGCCAATTGAAAAATTTCCTAGTGAAGTGGAGATGATAGAGAATAAAAAGGTCTTTCTCTGAGCACTTCCTGGCTTCCCTCAGAATCAATACCAGATCAAGCCTCTGAATTGATTTTGGAGTGACAGAACCCACAAACATTTGGAGTGTTAGCAAATGTCCAGCAGAGGATATTTTGGAAGAACTTCAGGAAAGGTCTGTCTCAATAGGGCACTGAGGGCATGGGGTTTGCAAATCAGTGTGGATGTAAATGCAGTGCAGGGAAACCCAGGGTGAAGAGGATAATAATTTTAACTGTGAACGTGAAAGGGATGAACTCTCCTATAAAATGGAAATGGATGGCAGACTGGATTAAAAGCTGGAATCCTACAATATATTGTTTACAAAAAACACATTTAAGGCAGAGTGATACATACAGAGTAAAGGTAAAAGACTGGAGCAGAATATATTTTGCCTCAAATGAAGTAAAAAGCAAACAAATAAAAACAAAAACAAAAAACAGTGATCCTGATCTCAGATTAAGCAAAAGCAAAAATATATCTAATGAAAAGAGAGAAGAAAGCAAACTACATTTTGCTAAAGGATAACAAAGATAATGAAGTCATACCAATACTAAACATATATAAGTGGTATAGCATACAAGTTCCTAGAGAAGAAGTTAAGAGAGCTTCAAGAAGAAGTGGACAGCAAAACTATACTAGGTATCTCAACCTTGTTCTATCAGAACTAAATAAATTGAATCCCAAAATAAATAAGGAAGAAGTTAAGTAGGTAAATAGAATTTTTTAAAAGTTAGATAAAAAGAAAATGGAATAGAGATGGAAAGGAATATATTTTTTTTCTCTTAACAGTACATGGAATCTAAAAAAAAAAAGAAATGACCATGTATTAAGGCATAAAAACCTTACAATCAAATGCAGAAAAGCAGAAATAATAAATAAAACTTTTTCAAATCATGATGTAATAAAAAAAAATTACATGTATTAAAGGGACAGGGGAAAAGTAGACCAAAAATTAAGTGGAAATTAGATAATCTAATCATTTTCATATCTATTTTATAAGGAGTTTTATGTTTTTCCTTCTTAGTCAAATCTATTTTGTAAGAAATTATTTGCCTTTTCCATTTCATCAAATTGATTTTGTAAGTAAATAAACACCTTTTCCATTTCATCAAATCTATTTTTAAGGAGTTTTCATCAGATAATTTCAGTTTTTTTTTTCTTTTTCAAACTCTCTTGCACAGTTCTCATTTACTTTCCCCATTTTTCTTCTAACTCTCTTTTAAAATTCTTTCAAAAGAGCCTTATGAAATGGGAAATAACTCACATCACCCTTTGGGGGTTCATCTGGAGATTATTTATCTTTAGGATATTCAGGGTTTGAGGTTTTTGGTTCTCTTTTTCCACAAAAACTATCTATGATCATAGTTCTTTTTGTCTTTTTTGCTCATTTTTTAAAGGTTGAGGTCTAGTCTTGAAGCAAAGGAGCAACAGCCTTAGGTTGCTCTGGGGCCAGTACTGCAAACTGACTTCTGATGCTGTGCAAATATAGCCAGATTCTTTGTTTTTCTGGAATTCAGAGGCTCACTATTTGTATTTGCCTTTTGTATATGCTTTGGATGCCTCACAGCTAATCTGCTGATCCACTAGCTTGTAACCAGGACAGAGTAGCCTTAGAACCTCCCAGTAGATTCCCTAGTGCAGGACACTGCAAAGCCCTGGTTCCCCACCCCAAGCTCCTTGAGCTGAATAGGCAGCCTCTCACCCTGCCCAATTAAAACAGACCTTTTCTGAAGTTCTTCCAAAGTATATTCTTCAGGAAATTGCTACACTCAAAATATTTTGGGTTCTGTCACTCTAAAACCAGGTCTAGGAAGAGTTCAGATAAATTCATGTCTATTCTTTGCCATCTTACCTCTGCCCCTCCTAAATAATCTAATCTTAAAGAATGAGTAGATGAAACAACAAATCATAGACACAATTGATAATTTCATCCAAGAGAATAACAATAATGAGACAACATATGAAAATTTATGGGATGCAGCCAAAGCAGCTCTTGGGGGAAGTTTTATATTCTAGATGCTTACTTGCATAAAATGGAGAAAGAGAAGATCAATAAATTGAGTATGCAACTAAAAAAGCTTAAAAAAGAACAAATTAAAAATACCCAATTCAATATCATATTGAACTTTTTTAAAATAAAATGGAAGATTAATAAAATTGAAAGTAAGAAAACTGCCAAACTAATAAACAAAACTAAAAGTTTATTTTATGAAAAAACAACAAAATAAATAAAACTTTAGTTAATTTGATAATAGGAAAGAAGAAATCAGATTTTAATATCTAAAATGAAAGGAATAACTTTCTTTATGTTTTCTTTTTTTTTCCTTTTTGATCTGATTTTTTTTGTGTGTGTAGCACAGTAATTTTGGGAATATTTATAGGAAACTTGCACATATTTAGCATATATTGGATTACTTGTTATTTAGGGTAGAGGTTCAGGAGAAGGTAGAGAGAAAAAATTTGGAACACAAGGTTTTACAAGGGTGAATGTTGAAAAATATCTTTGCCTATATTTTGAAAATAAAAATCTATTATTTAAAAAATAAAGAAAAACATCTCCTTTGTCAGTTTGGTACCTCTCTGTTACTTAAATTCTTAGATAGTTGCTTAGAGCCAAGCATTTTAAACTGTGGTCTGCAGTCCCATATGAAATCTTGTACCTCAATATGGGGATCATGAAATTATGATTTGTTATCAGTAAATATTTGATTTGTGTACTTATATGCCTATATGTCCATGGTTAAGACAAAATTTAATGAGGGACAAGGGGTCACAAGTGGTAAAAAGTTCACAAAATACTTACTTAGAGAAATAAGAGATTAAGTAATTTGGAGAGAGTTACTAAGGCACCATGTGTTTATTGTGAATGTTAAACACAGGACTTCCTAACTGTGAAGCCAATTTTATATCCCTTGTGTCTTGCTGTTCCTTTATAGCTTCCATATATAATATATACTGTGATTACAGAACTAACAATAAAATATCTGTTTCACCATTTAATTTAATAATAGGAACACAAATCAAGAAAAATCCCTACCATATTTAACTAAGACTTTGTTATTATTATCATTATTAAAATGCCAAATTATTTTTTGGGGAGTAAGGGGTAAAAGAAACTTTAACATGTATGAGAGTTGAGCTATAATAGTTATTGGTGAATATAATCATCATTGTTATCTACAAAAAAACAAAAGATCCTTATTATTATGCAGTTTAGGTAGCTCAGCCTTCTCTTTGTAGCCTGAACATTATATCCCAATCATTAAGGCTCATAATGTAAATTACATTATGAAATATATATTATATATATATGGAAATATATACACACAGATATATACATATATTCTGAAAATAATATACATAAGCATATATGTATATATAGGTATACATGTATATACACAAATACATGTATATGTATATCTGTGTATATGTGTATTATGCTTGCAATGCCATAGGCAACAATAAATAAATCAAAGACATCTGATTATCCATCAAACAAAATTATCCCCATTTCCCCCAGTTTGGGTGTTTTGGGCAAATATACTCTAGTGTGATTATTTTCAAAGGAGATGGTCACTTTGAAGATAGCAAAGGGAAAATCCAAATAATATGAAGCAGCCTGATAGAAGAAAAAAAAAAAAAACACTTTGTATCAAAATTTAAAAGATATTTCTGCAAAGCTTGACAGTCATTTTTTTTTAAAACTATAGTGACATATCAGAATTATATTCTAGGTTTTAGAGAAACTTTAAAATAATGACATACATTACACCCCTAAAGTGAAACTGCCATTACAAGTAATGGTTGGCAGATTTGATAGCAAACATTATAGCTTCCTTTGTGTGTGTGTGTGTGTGTGTGTGTGTTCTCCAGGATTTGGTATTTTCAAATATAACTTTCCAGGATTGACTTTTGTTGATAACAGAAAATATTCAATCTACATAGAGAAATAATTAGTCCAAGAGCTTTGTTTTTTCACCATTTTTGTTAACTGAAGACATTAATAGCAACATAGACTACATTCAAGACTTAAAGAAAATAAATTAAAAATTTAACTAGATAATTTGATCCTCTAAATGTGATATTAACTATGGATATTTGCATAATAAATAGCAAGTAGAAATTGACTATTAAGTAGAAAACAGTGGACAAAATATTGTGACTTTCTGAATAAAATCACAATGTCATTTTTCTTTAGCAGAATGTATATGAGTAAGCAAGATGGGGAATTTGTCTTTTTCTACAAATCTCTTTAAATATTCAACCTCAAAAGAAAGCAATTATGTGCCAAATGTAAAGTAATTATAACTAAATAGATAAGTCAAGAAGACAGTACTCCTGGAATAAGATAGAAACCTTATGAATTAACACCAGACATTGTTAATATCTAGAAGTCTTTATAAAAACCATCCCAGTTTACACAAACCATTTCCACAGGCTTATTCCTGGAAATCCCTATCTAGGAACTTCCTTTGACTGCAGCATATATGAACAAATAATTCCTCAGAAAGGTAGAAATCGTAGGTGCTGATTCTTCCAGTCAAATGAAGGAAAAAAAGTGAAATATAAGAAGATGAAGGAGGTAGTAAATGTGTCAGTGCATATAAATTCATTGGGCCTAAAAGAAGGAAAACTGGCATTCCTCAATTGAGAGTCAAAAGATATGAACAACAAACTTTCAGATCAAGAAATCAAAGACATTTTAATCATATAAAAATGATCTAAATATTGTTTAAAGAAATGCAAATTAAAACACCTCTGAATCTTCACCTTATACCTATCAGATTGATTAAGATGACAGGAAAAGAAAATGATTATTGTTGGAAGGGATATGGGAAAACTCGGACTAATACATTGTTTGTGGAGTTGTGAACTGATTCAACTTTTCTCTAGAGTAATTCAGAACAATGCCCAAGGAGCTATAAAACTGTGCATACCCTTTAACCCAGTAGTGGCATTATTGGGTCTGTATCCCAAACAGATCATTAAAAAAAAAAAAAAGGAAAAGACCTCACATATGCAGAAATGTTTACAGCAAATCTTTTTGTGGTGGCAAGGAATTGGAAACTGAGTAGATGCTCATCAATTGGGGAATGGCTGGATAAGTTGTGGTATATGGATTTAACAGAACACTATTGCTCTGTAAGAAGTGATAATAGAAAGGATTCAGAAAAAAAATCTGGAAAGACTAACATGAACTGATGTTAAGTGAAATAATCAGAACCAGAAGAATATTGTACACAATAACAGCAAGATTGTGATAATCAACTATGATTGACTTAGTCTTTTTCAGCAAGACAGTGATCCAAAACAATTTTAATAGATTTTTGGTGGAAATTATCACCCACATTCAGAGAAATAACTATGGAGATTGAATTAAGATCATAAAACACTATTTTCACTTTTTTTCCTCTCTCCTGATTTTTTCACTTTTCATCAGATTTTTCCTTCACAATATAACAAATACCTAAATATTTAAAATGATTGTACACATATAACCTATATCAGATGGCTTGTTCTTTGGGGGAGATGAGTGGGAAAAAAAGAGAGAAAATTTTGGAGCTCAAAAATCTACAAAAATGAATGCTAAAAACTAGCTTTACATGTAATTGGAAAAAAATAAAATAATATTAAATTTAAAAACAAAACAAAACAAAACAAAAGATTGAAGACTGGAAACTAATTTCAGTCAGTCCTATCTTTGCCAAGGTCATTCAAAGCAGAGACCTAATGGAGTGGCCCACAAAGCCACTAAGAAGAGGAAACAATGCAATTCGTAGACTCATCATGGAAAAACCTCAGCATCAGTAAAGGGAGAAGAGTCAAAAAGTAACAATAAGTACATGAAAAACGTAGAAATTCAAAAGATGTGTTTTTATAAATGCTCACTACTACACATAGAAATGATATTGAAAATGTCAAATAAAGAATAAACTTAAAAACCAAATTATACTTCATAAATAATATTATATGAAAGAAACTATTCCAAAAGTATGTGATGGAAGACAGAATCCTGATGACTTCTCAGAAATTATGAAACAACAAAGAAATTATAAAATTGTTTGGGGAAAAAATGAATAAAATTCAAAGAAGAAACTGGGAATGAACATATTTCAAAAGTTTTACCTTTAACTACTCAAAATGGAATCCAATAAAAATTTAAAATAAAAATTAGACTAAAGTGGCATCTATAATGAAGAATATTTCAAAGAAGTAGTGAGGAGATTAACAGATTTGAAACTCAAAATTGCAAAAATAATCCAAATAAAAGTGAGAAGAAAATGAACAAACAAAACAACTAAAATGCAAATTCCTTGAGTGCAAAAGCCTAATTATGCTTAGGGTTTTTTTTTTTTTTTTTTGTGCATTTCTAGTGCTTAGCACAAAAGTTTGTTGATTGAAGTATCTACATGAATACTTCAGACTTATGATCTCCTTCATACAGCTATCAACTAAATCAACAAGTTTTTTTTTTCCTATTTCTTACTCTATGAATATTTTTCCATTAATTCTTTTTTGGGGATGGATATCAAATCTCTGTGAACATTCTTTTAAATATTTGGACATTACATGGATATATTAATATCTATTGCTGTTCTTGTTCAGTTGTTTTGGTCATGTCTTACTCTTCATAAACCCATTTGGGATATTTTGTTATTAAAGAATGGCTCATCATGTCCTCCTCCAGATTGCTTTATAGATGAGGAACTGAAGCAAATGGGGTTAAGTGATTTGCCCAAGATGACACAACTAATAAATGTCTGAAGCCAGATTTGATCACAGGAGGATGAATCTTCCTGATGTCAAGCATGGCACTTTTTCACCTGCAACATCTAGCGAACCATCTATATTTATATTTATCATCTATCTCTATACATATAAATATAAAACACTGTGTAATATATATGTCTATATGTGCTCATATTATATATGTAAACACATATGTTTGTATATATACAGATCTTTAAATAGACACTTATGTTTATAAATATACTCACACATACAAAACTTTAACCATTCAGGTCCTCATTGCAAAAAAGACAAAACATATATGACCCCTTGGAATCTCTGGCAGTGAACCTTATATTTATCTATAAGTAAGACAGAATTTTTTTAGGGGAGGGGATGTGTAGACTCTCTGAAAATAGCTCTGCAATTCTTTGAAAATATTAACCTATGAAATAATATAGAAATGATAAAGTATTAATCTATGAAATCATATAGAAATGATAAATTTATTTATTGAAATCAAAAATAAAAGATATAGCTGACTTTAATTCTCAAGAACTTAAACTAGTGTCCACTATCATATAAATCTTAATTATCAATTCAAAAATTAAAAAGTTTGTTGGTTTTAATCTAATTAATTTATCATTATCATTTCAGCCTACTTATTGCAAAATTTGTGGACAATAAATCACCATTATTTAGTATTTGGTGAAATTTTGGAAAATAAATATCAGGTATAGATTAACAAAGAATGATGGCTCATGTCCAGGAATATTTAGGGGAGAAAGAGATTATTAATCTCTGTAACTATTGTAATATCATTAATTATGATAAGTCTGTAAGCTACAGACAATAGTTTTGGAGAATTATTTCTTAATCTCTATTTATATATGTATGTGTATATATAAATATATAATTTGTTCACTGTTAACATATTTGATTGCTTTTTCTTAGCATTACTATGTGACAAGATCTTTTCACTTCATCACATTATTCAAGAGGTACACATTATTGAAAATAATGGTTAAGATCTCGTTTTAGAGGAAAATCTTGTTTGAGATCCAATATTATCCTAATAAGCCTTATTAATCACAGTCTTGATAAATAAGTCTAAACTGAAGTCTTTGAAAGACTGCTAATGAAAGGTTGAAGTTGTTTTAAAACTGACTTTTTTTTTTAACCACAAATACAAAATGATTGAAAAGAAATCTCCTTCTAAGCAGTAAATGACATTTAAGATAATGGTTAGTATTGTTAACATCCTCATCATCAGTACCAATAATTAGCAGTTGTAATGTTCTTCTTTTCTAATATATGATCGTTCTCTGGGAGTAGTTTTCTTGCGGGGGATGGGGGACCCTCTGGAGTCAGCCTTCCTTTCAGTTCTATGTAATAATCACCTCAAATTCAGCCAGGTGTTAAAAGTTCAGTCCTTTATAGTTCAAAAATAGCCTGGTTAGCTTTCTTAAAGGCCTCTCTGCTTGATTCCAAGAGCTCTTGTAGCTTGTCCTTTGCCTCTGCCAGCTTCAGCCTCCAGCTCTCTGTGAATCTTGGTTCTCAATATCCCCAACTGACTCCTCCCTTGACTCCTCACTGAGGCTCATCCTTTTATGCCTTTTTAGAGGTGTGAACTCAAAGGTTGACTCCTCCTCCAAGAGTGGGATTGTGGGAGGTATAACTTGTGAATCTCCTGGATTTGTGAACTCTAAAGTGTGAGCTAATGTGTGAATTCTCGAAGGTGTAAACTTAAGTACATAAGCATTGTTTGTATCAATTCCAGTCAATTAACACTTTATAAGGATTCTAACAAGCAGTGATGGGAGAAAAACTTCTAGAAAACTGGATGGAACATATGTTAAGCATTCAAAAGAAAATATGGAAAAAAATCATATAGCTTAAAGGGTTTTGGCTGCCTTGTAATCTGTATCATTGAAGGGAATTTCCAGTTCCATAAGTCCATTAAAGCATGATGAAACAAATGAATAAATGAAAAAAAAAAAAACACTTATAAAGTGATTACTATGTCATACCCTGTGTTGAGCTCTGCAAATGCAAATAAAAAGAGAAAAAATGCCTGATCTCAGGTGGTCTACATTCTCATAGGGAGAAACAACATAAATAAAAGAGTGATGGCCTGGGAAGAATATTTGGGGACAGGAATTCACATAATGAGTTCAATTGTTTAACTAGTAATCTAATAAACATTTCTAATTATTGGAAACATTTCCAATAAACAAATGTTCAAAAGATATGGGGGGAAGCATTTTCAAAAGAAATTCACCAACACTGACATCAATATCATTTTTAGTCCATTAACTTAAAAGACTCTTTGGGTCAGAAATGGTATTTTGCTTTTTTTTATATCCTCAGTGCTTAGCAGAGTGCCTGGAATATAGTAGGCTTTTAATAAATGTTTTGATTAATAGTTTGGTTATTGGACTTTGCAATTTGTAAATACTAGAGTCATTACAAATTGAACATGTTCAAAACAGAACACATTATCTTTTCTCCATTCCTAGTCCCAGTTACCTTGTTTCCTCCAAGGGCTTTACCATTACCCCAGAGATATGATTCATAATCTTGTTGCAATCCTTGACATTATCTTCACTTTCCATCACCTCACAAATCTAAGCAGTTGCTAAGTGTTATCTATTTAAAATCCCCAATCATTGAATCTATTATCTTCCTTCCTTTCATACAACCACTGTCCTGCTATAAGTACTCTTCATTTCTCTTCTGGACAATTTCATAAATATGCTTAATTGTTCTACCTCTTTTATATCTCTGCCTCTCCAATCCAACATCCACACCAGCCAAACTAATTTTTCTAAAGCACAAATTTGACTGTTATCTCCCAATGTACTAATTTCAGTAATTCCATATTATTTTGAGGATCATACAAAAATATTGCTAGTTAGTATTAACATTCTTTTCTAACAAAGCTCAGACCACTATTTTTTTAGCATTATGATACAATCTCTATCAAGTATACTTTAGAGCCATCAAACTGACATCCTTCCTATTTCTTACAGAAGACACATCATCTTCCATCTCTGAGCTTTTGTATTAATTGTTTCACATATCTCAGTTGCATTATCTTCTTACAGGTGAGTCACAGGGCACTTTAGGAAATCCCGTGATGTGATATTTTAGTATATCCTAGAAGTTCCTTCAGTGCTAAAGTAAACTGCTACCAGGTCTTTTCCCTACCCATCTACAATATACAATTCCCCTCTGCAAAATAAATAAATAAAAGATAGTAAAACAACAACAACAAAAAGTTCTCACATTTATTATTTATATTTCTTTATACATATTTCTAAAAGGTATTGTTTTTCAATTTTTGACATGATTTGTTGCCAGATTGTTTGCTAATAGTTTTAAGAGAAGTTAGTTATTTGAACTCAGAGTTCTGAGAAAACTGCTGCTGATTTGGAGATGTCACAGGTTTTACTTAAACAATTTGAAGAATAATGCTGGCTTGTAATTTTGAGAAAAAAATAATTTATTTGATCATAGAAAGAAAATGAGAATTTGCTTACTAATCTAGAGACCTGATGGGTTAACGACAGGAAAATAGAGTGAATCAAAAACAATAATTTAAAAAGATATGAAAGGAAAAATTTTGAAATTGCATCAACTAAGTTTGAGTCTGGAAATGATGAATTTTATATCAATACACCCTTCTAAAAATTTCTTCCTTATCTACTCATTTCTTTATAAGTTTAGAAGACTTTTAGGTACTTTTACATGTTTATGCTATTCCTTCTTTAATATTTAATGAAATATTCAATAAAAGTAGGTTCCAGGTACTACCAGTTCTCTACCCCAGCCTGCTTCCTTTGTATCAGCTCTTCCTTTTATACATTATTTTATAAGATATTTTTCCCTATTTTTTCCTATTTTGTGTTTTTTAGAATCACCACGTCATACTTAGATCACCTACAACCTTCCTTTCAATCTACTCAAATAATAATGACAGTTTCTTATATTTTCATATATAAGAAGTACATAGTGTCATCTTATTGTGTCCTTTGTACTTAGCTTTAAAAGTTTACCTTCTATTTATTTTCATTTTTTTATTGGATTTTCCATTGAGCTTTGGTCTTTTCATCAAAAATAACTGAAACTATTTCAATGGGTTACATGCTCTCATTTTTTTCACTCAGAATTATGCTCAATATTGCTGGATAAAATAGTTTTAATTACAATTCCAGGGTCTTCTCTATTTTGAAATATAATGCTTAAGACCTATTATCGTTTAGTGTAGAAGGTGCTATGTATTATAAGGCTGAAAAAAATGTGGTCTTGGCCTTAAATAGTAACTTGTTGTATTTTTGTATGATCCTAGAAACAACAGGAGATCACCAAAGTTAATATATAGGGAAATTCTGATTGTAGCTCTGCAGTAATTAATTGTTTGTTTGTTATTTTTTTGTTGTTGTTGCTTGTAATATTTTCTCCTTAACTTGGGAGCTTGGTCATATTACCATAAAAGTTGGTCTCTTTTTTACTTCTTTCAGGTGGAGATCAGTGATTTTTTTCTATTTCTATTTTATTCTCTTGTTGTAGAACTTCAGGGCTATTTTCCTTAACAATTTACTATAATATTGTGTTGACTCTTTTTTGTGGGGCTTAGAGTCAAGATGGAAGAGTAAAGGCAAGGACCTCTCCCCCAAGTTCCCTTCCAAAATATCTTAACTAATGACCCTGAACTTCAAATGACCTCAGAACTTCAAAACTAGCAAGAATCTCATTCAAAATATCATTGGGCTGCTTGAGCTTTCTCTTTGCAATTTAGGATTAAAAAAAAAAAAAAAAAAAAAGAGGAAGCTAGAAGCATAGTAAAAGCCTATACAGTTTGCCTTCCTTTCCATGCTCCTACACTCCTTCTAGAGAAGAACCCTTATGATTTGAGACCTAATGAAATATGGCAAATGGATGTGACCCATTATAAATCTTTTGGTCATCTATCTTTTAGCCATGTTGTAGTAGACACTTTTTCAGGATTTACTTTTATAATACCAGCAGCAAAAGAGACAGCCTGAGTGGTCACTGAATTTCTTATACAAGCTTTTGCAACCATGTGTGTGCCACAAGCAATAAAAACAGATAATGGACCTGCATATAGTTCTAAACATTTTGCACACTTTCATGCACAGTATCAGATTTTACACACTACTGGCATACTTTTTAAATCCTCAAGGACCAGAAGATAAATTAGAAACTAAAAGATGAAAAAAAGAAAAGTGAAAAAGAAGAAAAAAGGAAGGAGACAGTGGGAAGGGAAGGGGAGGGAGTGTAACTTACTCTCATCAGAATTGGTTCAAATATAAGTATAGAAATCTATTTTATTTGTAGGAAACTAGGAGGGGAGGGGATAAGAGAAGGGGAGATGGTGAGAGGAGAGAAGATATATTATGGGAGGGGCTGTTAAAATTAAAACACTTTTGAGGAATAAAAGCCCAAGAAAAAAGGGAGAATAGAATAAACAGGAGGGAAATATAATTAGAGTAGTAATCGTGAAAAGAATTTTGAAGTAAGTTTCTCTATTGTAGGCCTCAATTCTCAAATATATTGGAAGCTGAATCAAAAGTATATAAAAATAATCCATTCCCCAATTGATGAATGAATAAAAGATATCGATATTTTAAAAAATCTATCAAACTAATTTTTTAGGCATAGTAAAAATATTCTAATTCATTACTGATTGGAGATAAATTAGAAACTAAAAGCTGAAAAAAACTGAAAAAGCAAAAAAAAATTGAAAGAAACTTAAAGATCACCTTCTGAAAGAGATGCCAGGATGAAAACTCCCAGGAATATTATAGTCAAATTCTGGAACTCCCATGTCAAGGAGAATATATTGCAAGCATCCAGAAAGAGACAATTCAAATATAGTGGAAACGCAATCAGGATAATACAGCTCCTACAATAAAGGATTGAAAGTACTAACATTTCTAACATACCTGTTGGATTGGCCAATGGGTCAGAAAAGGAAAATGCCAAATGTTAGAAGGAATGTGGGAAAATGAAACACTGCATTCTCAGTGGAATTGTGAACTGATTCAGTCATACTATAAAATAATTTAGAGCTTTGCCCAAAGGCCTATAAAACCATCCATACCATTTGACCTAATAACACCATTTCTAAACATGTATCCCAAAAGATATTTTTAAAGGTAAATGGACCTATATGTACAAAAAATATTTATAGAAGTTCTTTGTGCAAAAAATTGGAAATTGAGGGAATGTCCAACAATTGGGGAATAACTGGATAAGTGTGGTATGTGATTTTGATGTATTACATCATAATACTATTGTTATTTAAAAATAATGAGCAGTGACTTGGTGGAAAAAAGGAAAAGGAAAGAGGGAGGCTAATAGAAATGAAAAGAGAAATAGCAGGGGAAAGGTATAAGAAATGGGGTGGAACTACAAAGGGGAAAACCCATTTAAAGCAGAGTAATACATATAGATTAAGGGTAAAAGGCTGGAGCAGAATCAATTATGCTTCTGGTGAAGTAAAAAAAAAAGCAGGGATGGCCAACCCAATCTCAGATCAAGCAATATCAAAAATTGATCTAATTAAGAGATAAGGAAGGACATTATATCTTGCTAAAGGGTACAATATACAATGAAGAAATATCAACACTAAAAATATATGCACCAAGTGATATAATATCTAAATTCCTAAAGAAGATATTAAGAGAGCTGCAAGAAGAAATATACAACAAAACTATAACAGGGGAGAGCTCAACCTTACTTTTTCAGAACTAAATAAATAGAACCACAAAATAAATAATAAAAAAGTTAAGCATGTAAATTGAATACTAAGAAATTTAGGTATGATAGATCTTTGGAGAAAACTGAATGGAGACAGAAAGAAATACACTTTATTCTCAGAAGTTTATGGAATCTATACAAAAATTGAGCATGTATTAGGGCATAGAAATCTCAAAATCAAATGCAGAAATGCAGAAATAATAAGTGCATTTTTTCAGACCATGATGCAATAAAAATCATATGCAATAAAAGGCCAGGGGAAAATAGACCAAAAAGTAATTGGAAATAAATAATCTCATTTTAAATAATGAATGGATGAAACAGCAAATCATAGATATAATCAATAATTTTATCCAACAGAATGAAAATAATGAGACAACATACCAAATTTGTGGGATGCAGCCAAAGTGGTAATAAGGGGAAATTTTATATCTCTAGATACTTACTTGAATAAAATAGAAAAAGAGAAGATCAATGAATTGGGCTTACAACTAAAAAAAACTAGAAAAAGAACAGATACAAAACCCCAATCAAATACCAAACTTGAAATTCTAAAAATAAAAAGTGATATTAATAAAATTGAAAGTAAGAAAACTATTGACTTAATAAATAAAATTGAGTTCGTTTTACCAAAAAAAATCAACAAAATAGATATACCTTTAGTTAATTTGATTAGAAAAAGGATATAGGAAAATCAAATTCTTAGAAATTTCCACCAATAAAGAGGAAATTAGTGTAATAACTAGGAGTTATTTTGCCCAACTTAATGCCAATAAATTTGATGACCTAAATGAAATAGAGGAAAACTTTAAAAAATATAGATTTCTCAGACTAATAGAAGAGGAAATGAATTGCTTAAATATTCCCATTAAGAAATAGAACAAGCTTTTCATCAATCCCCTAAGAAAAACTCTCCAGGGCCAGATGGATTTACATGTGAATTCTAACAAACATTTAAAGAAAAATTAACTCCAACACTATATAAACTATTTGAAAAAATAGGGAAAGAAGGACTCCTACCAAATTCTTTTCATGACACAGACATGGTACTGATACATAAACCACATAGGATGAAAAAAAAGAAAGAAAATTGCAGACCAATTTCCCTAATGAATATTGATGCAAAAATCTTAAATAAAATATTAGGAAAGAGATTACAGAAAGTCATCCCCAGGATAACACACCGTGACCAAGCAGGATTTATACCAGGAATCCAGGGCTGGTTTAATATTAGGGAAACTATTAGCAAAATTAACTATATCAATAACCAAACTAACAAAAACCATATGATTATTTCAACAGATGCAGAAAAGCATTTGATAAAATCCAGTATCCATTCCTATTTAAAACACTAGAGAGTATGGGAATAAATGGGCTTTTCATTAAAATAATCAACAGTATCTATTTAATACTATCAGTAAGCACCATATATAATGAAGATAAACTAGAACCATTCCCAATAAAATTAGGTGTAAAACAAGGTTGCCCACTATCACCATTTCTATTCAATATTGTATTAGAAATGTTACCTTTGACAAAAAGAGAAGAAAAAGAGATTAAAGGAAGTAGAGTAGGTAATAAAGAAACCAAATTATCACTCTTTGAAGATAATATGATGATATACTTAGAGAACCCTAGAGAATCAACTTAAAAACTACTAGAAACAATTCACAACTTTAGCAAAGTTACAAGATACAAAATAAATCCACATAAGTCATCAGCATTTTTATACATCACCAACAAAGTCCAATAACAAGAGATTCATTTAAAAATATTGTCAATAGTATAAAACATGTGGGAATCTATCTGCCAAGGGAAAGTCAGGAACTATATGAAGCAAACCAAAAAACACTTTCCACATAGATAAATTCAAATCTAAGCAACTGAAAAAAATATCAAATGCTCTTGGATAAGTTAAGTGAATATAATAAAGATGACAATGCTACCCAAACCTAATCTATTCATTTAGTGCTATACCAATCAAACTCCCAAGAAACTATTTTACAGACCTAGAAAAAAATAACAACAAAATTCATCTAGAAGAAAAAAAGGTCAAGAATTTCAAGGGAATTAATGAAAAAATGCAATTGAAGGTGGCCTAGCTGTACCAGATCTAAAACTATATTATAAAGCAGCAGACAGCAAAAGCATTTGGTACTGACTAAGAAATAGAGTAGTTGATCTGTGGAATAGGTTCAGGTCACAGAACAAAATAGTCAATAACTACAGTAATCTAGCATTTTACAAATCCAAAACTTCCTTCTTTAGGGATATGAATTCGCAATTTCATAAAAATTGCTGGGAAAATTAGAAACTAGCATGGCAAAAACTAGGCATTCGACCATACTTAACACCATATAACAAGATAAGGTGGAAATGGATTTGTGATCTAGACATAAAGAATGACATTATAAACAAATTATAAGAACATAGGATAATTTACCTCTCAGATCTGTGGAGGAGGAAGGAATTTGTGACTAAAGAAGAACTAGAGATCATTACTGATCATAAAATAGATAATTTTGATTATATTAAGTTAAAAAGTTTTTGTACCAACAAAACTAATGCATACAAGATTCAAAAGGAAGCAACAAAGTGGGAAAACATTTTTCCATTCAAAGATTCTGATAATGGTCTCATTTCTAGGCTATATAGAGAATTGACTCAAATTTATGAGAATTCAAGCCATTCTCCAATTCATAAAAGGCTAAAGGATATGAACAGTCTATTTTCAGATGAGGAAATTGAAACTTTCTAGTTTTATTAAAAGGTGCTCCAAATCACTATTGATCAGATAAATGCAAATTAAGACAACTATGGGGTACCACTACACACCTCTACTGCTAAAATGATAGGAAAAGATAATGACAAATGTTGGAGGGAATGTGGGAAAACTGGAACACTAATATATTGGTGATGGAATTGTGAATGAATCCAGCCATTCTGGAGAGTAATTTGGAATTATGCTCAAAAAGTTATCACATTATGAATACCCTTTGACTCAGCAGTGTTTTTATTTATATCCCAAAGATATCTCAAAGGAGGGAAAGGGATCCACATGTGCAAACATGTTTGTGGCAGCCCTCTTTTTAGTGACAAGAAAGGGGAAACTGAATGGTTGCCCATCAATTGGAGAATGGCTGAATAAGTTATGATATATGAATGCTATGTCAATATTATTGTTCTGTAAGAAAATGATAAGCAGCATGATTTCAGAGAGGCCTGGAGAGACTTACATGAACTGAACTAAGTGAAAGGAGCAGAACCAGGAGATTGTTATAACACAGAAACAACAGCATTATATGATGATCAATTTTGATTGATGTAGCTCTCTTCAACAATAAGATGATTCAGATCAGTTCCACTTGTTTGGTGATGAAGAGAGCCATCTATATCCAGAGAAAGGGCTGTGGATACTAAGGGTAATTCACAACATAGCATTTTCACTCTTTTTTGTTGTTATTTGCTTGCATTTTATTTTGCTTCTCATCTTTTTTTCTGGTTTGATTTGATTTTTCTTGTGCAACAAGATAATTATTTAAATATGTATGCATATATTAAATTTAACATGTATTTCTACTATATTTAGCATATATTGGATTAAAGCTTTAATAAAAAAAATAATTTGTAGGATACTCTCAAAAAACCTCTGGAAATTCCTCCATGAACTCAAACAAACTGAAATGTACTGTGTGCATAGTGATAGTAATGTTGAGGGATGATCAACTGTGAATGACTAATTTTTAGCAATATAATGATCCAAGGCAACTCTGAAGGACTTATGATAAAAATGCAATCCCAGGGAATGTGTCTGAATACAGATACTTTTTACTCCCTTTTTTTTCTTAATATTTTTAGGGAGGAGGAATTATGTTTTCTTTTGCAGCATGACTTTTAAGGAAATATTTTTCAAACTTTACATGTGTCTTTTCAATGGGGGTAGGGAAGGAGGAAGAGAGAGAATCTGGAGCTCAAAGTTTTTAAAAAAAAAGAACAAATGTTAAAAACAATTATATCTCACTGAGAAATATATTTCTTTAATTCAATGCACATAGGTTTACTGTTATATTAAGTTTCTCTCAGAACCAATGTATTTAAAAGTACAAAAATTGTGGGGGGGGGGGGGGGGGGGGGGGGAGTGAATAGAAGCAGAATGAATGAAAGGGAATTGGTGAAACAGTAAATATTAGTAAAATAATATAAATGTGAAAAGTAACAAATATAAAAATGAACATGAATATAATGGTATAATAATTATCAAATTTAGTCCTGAAGAAGATATGAGAAAATTAATTTTCTTCTCTTCTTGTAGATTTTAGGATCACGACTGCAATATTTCATATATCATTGCTTGTCTTTAATGAAACATTTTTTTCTTCTTTTTTTCATTCTAAGAGTTCTCTAGAGAAGGAAACTGGAAGGAATATATTTGGAAATTAAGGTACTAGAAAAAAAAAAGATATAAAAAATTTAAAAGACCTAAAGTCAAGTAGATTTGCACTGAAAAGAGTTACAGGAGTTACAGACATTCTGTGATTCCATTCTGATGTAGATCTACAACATTTTAGACATTCATCATATTTCGTCCATGGGATAGAATATTTGAATACAAGTTTTTTTGGGAATCAATATTATTTCATACATCTGTAGTTATATCAATAAAACCTAATCCTTCCATTTTATATCTCTGGTGTGGTATTAAAAAAAAAAAAAAGCTGAGAAGTAATATGGGGACTAATACTTAGTCTAAATAAAGATCCAGGGGGGTTAATGTACTTAATCCTTAATAAAAATCAAAAGTGATATAGCAAGCATCAAACTAATGAAATCTTTGAGTAAATTGAGAGGCTTAGCTTCCAGAAATAAAGAGGTGATGGCTAGGTAGTATTCTGAGAAGTTTGCATTTTACTGGGAGTGTATTGCTTGTAATTACCCACTTTAGGAATGATAATGATCATATGAGGAACATATTGAAGAGGGCAACTATTATGATGATGGCTTCACTTTAATCCATATAATGATGAGTTGAAGGAACTGAAAACATTTATCCTAGAGAAGGGATTTTTTTCTTTATACTAAGCATAATTTTGAGTCTTTGAAAATGTCTTCCAATATTGCTGATTCAGCAAAGCATCCCTCTTTCACAAGATAAAGGAATTTCTATTTCACATTTTTCTCCTACTCTTCCAAATACCTTTAAATAGTCATCCTGCTCCTTCCTTATGTTTCTTCTTTTTAGATAGCTAAAACTATATAATTCCATCAGCTGAACCTCATATGAAATGATCTTGAAACATTATATTATCCAGAATGCTCTGGACGGTATTGTTGATGTTGTTCAGTCAATTCAGTCTTATCTGATTCTCTTTGACTCCCATTTGTTTTTGATTTTTGTTTTTTTTGACAAAGATAATGGAATGGCCTGCCATTTGTTTCTCTACTTCTTCTAGATAATCTCTGGGATATCAATGTCCTTTGTGAAATGTGGTATCCAGAGATGAAAAGAGTTTTCCATATGTATTTATACGGAATTATTATCTCCTTATTCCTATGTATATTATATTCAACATGCCCCAAGCAGAACTTATTGTTTTACCACACTGAAACTGTGGGATTCCATGATTCTGTCTTTATGAAAGATGTTATTGCCAGATTTAGACTACATATGTGTGCTTAAAGTATAAAGATTTTTTAATTAAATCCTCTTATTTATCTGCCCATTAGAATCATATTGTCAATTTTAGCACATTAAGGAGTACATGATAACTATATCCTCAAGTATTTGAAGAGATATCTTGTAAAATGTGGAATAATTTGATTCTGTATGACTTTAGAAGGCAGAATTAGAAATTTTACAATTCCTTCTTTTAGAATCATATCTATTCTATGTTTACTTCCAACTCTACCAGCACAGAGTTGGTTCTAACAATAAGGCTTTTTTTCTTTAAAGATTCCTACACATTTAAATTGTTTAATTTAAATGTGTTTCATGATCCCTTTCTTATCTTGGATAAACAATCCTAAACTATGAAAAAGGTTAATCCTACTTAGTAATTTAATTTTAATCTAACAGGAACAATGTTTCTCTAAAACATATTTCATATACTAGATTCAAAGTTGTCTTTTTTGTTCCAGGTAGCTAGATGGTACAATGGCTAGAGAGTAAAAATTGGGAGACAGAAATACATGAGTTTAAATTCTGCTTCAAATGCCTACTAGCTGTGTGATTGGCCAAATCCTATACTCTCTTTCAACATTAATTTTCTAATTTGTAAAACTGGGTAGTTATAACGATCTATCATTATATCATATTATCATTATATCACCATCTGATGATCTATCATCATATCATCAATTAGATAGTTGATAGAAAGAACTTTTTTTTTTGCTTTAAGCATTATTAGTTATTATATCTATTATTATCCATGAAAAAAAATCTAAGTTCCTGACTTTTGAAATATAAACTACACCATATCATAAAGGGATAGCAACAGTAGAGGCAAAGTCAAATGATTTGATTTGGATCCCAAAGCAAATATACATTATAATATGACGTGCTGGTTTAGGCTGCTTTGTCAGTGTTATTTTATTGAAAATATGTCACTGTGATAGAAATTTTCTTCCTATAAACTTTGTTAAATCACTAGAGGACTCCTTCTGTGCCGTATGAAATCAACACCTGTGTTCCACACTTTTTAAAGATAAATTTAATTATCTTTCAGAAGGCAGAATTTCAGGTATTCCCTTTTTATTTGCACATCTTTATTATTAAAGAATTTCACAGATGTGTATAGAATAATCACCAGCACAGAACTTTCAGAAATGCTTCAGTCTTACAAAATATATAACACTAGCTATTTTGTAGTACACAATCTGTGGTTATTTACAGCTGTGATCACAGCAGATATATATTTTGGTTAGATTGTATTGATTTTGATAACATTTGTGCAGAAATGTCAAAAACATAAAGAATGAGACCCAGTCATGAAGACAACTTTCAACCTTATCCAGCATATATGAAAGTGAATACTAAGTTTTAAATAAGAGATAAGGGATACAATGTTTATTAGCAAAAAACTGAAAGAAAAAAATTGCACTATGATAAAATACAGTTAAGCTATGGGTGAAGGGAAAACAAAATGTGAAAAATGAAATCTGGCATATATTAAGTGTATTTCAACAAGTTAAGCTAAATTTATGATCAATTCAACAATCTTAAATTGAAGTATTTTATTTTTAAGGCACATGAGCAATACAGAGATGTGTAAGGTTCAATCCTTGCTCTAAAAAGTTTACAATCTAGTGACAGGAGGCAGGAAAGTACAAAAATATCTATGAAATACCTATACCAAGTAGTAAATGTGATAAAAGAGAACCAAGCAATATGATGGAGAAGGAAGAAGAATGTTAAGAGATTAAAGACACTGGGGTTAAGAGGAAAATTAAAAAAAAAAACAGATCGGTGAAATGAGGAAACATTTGAAATGGACCTCTATGAGTAGAATTACAACATGTAGAAGTGACAAATATGACAATTTAAGTGAAAAAAAAAAAGGCCTACGTAAAACCAGAAGCAAAAAAAAAAAAAAAAATCACTTTATCCAAGAAATATTGATGAGTTTTCAAACGATGATTCAATTTTGATCATCCACAGGATATGTATCATCCAGGAATAATGGTCATTAAATACATAAAGAAAAAGATAGTATTTTGTGAGAGATATTTAATGGCCAATAAAACTGTTAAATTTAATTCCATGGGCAGGGAATTAGTGACAGAAAATATGAAAAAGGACCCTGTCAGAGCAGGTATCATGGTGGTATTGACTGAAATTGATGAAGGGAAGAACAGAGAGGAAAGGGTCAAAGAAAGAATAATAAATTAGAAAGTCAGTCAATAAAAGATATAGAAAAGAATCAGTCAAAAAAGTAGGAGACGATACAATTGCAAGACAAAAAAGAATATCAAGAGAGATATCAAAAAGGCAAGTTTATAGAAAAGCCATTGGAAAGGGTAATTGAGGAAAAGCTAATGTATTTTTGGTGATGTTATTTTTATTCTTCTAAATATAAATGATAGAATAAATATTGTTATGGTCACATGTAAGTGGAGAGAAAGTGGAAGGAAAAGACCATGCAGTGTAAAATCTGTAATTAAAAGAGGATAGACAATTATTTTTGATGAAACAAATGGATTCAATATAAGCTATGTAAATTCTTAAATCTATTACAGAAAGCCCACTAATAGAAGGAATAGAATGAAGGAATAACATTCACAGTATAATTGTTATTCTTTACTTTGAAAGTAATTCTCAACTGCTAATCTTGGATTTTTCAGTACTTGTAGCAATAATGGAATCTCCTAACTCTCTCTTTGTATTTTCCATTTAATAAGCTTTCCAATTCAGTGTGGTATGGATATGTTTTTCCCTTAATTTCATTGGTCCCCATTTTAATGCCTTGCTCTCCAAAACATCCTCATATCAAGAAACACATTTCATTTCCATGAAAGCCTCCAAAGGGGAAACATTGAGAAGGTGGGGTTTAGTACTGAAAACAAACAAATAAATAAATGAATGAATGAATAAGTAAATAAATAAATAGATAAATGAATGAATGAATAAATAGATGAATAAATAAATTGATAAATAGATAATTGAGTAAATGAATGAATGAATACACAAACAAATAAAATGCCAGATACCCAACTGAAAGTCACAGCTACCTACCAAACTCACCATTTGGCAAATAAAGCTCACTTGAACCACAAAATTTAACTGTTTAAGTTACAGAAGCACTATCTCATATGTCTTGTTATTCTTCAGTGAAATTCTGAATACCATTATTTGAGTAAAAGATAGATATTGGTCCTAATCCCAGTAACAGTTTCACACTAATGCTACCGGAGCCAGGGGCTCTCTGAGAAGCAACTCACAAGCTGGAACAATGAGTCAATATTTTCACTTGTTCCAAGAGGAATAGGAAATAGTGAAGTATTTATAATTTCTAATAAAGGAAGGATAAAAGCTAGGAATTTAGGCACATCATAAGCAGGAAATCCCATTTCCAAGGTGGGAAGTGGGATACAGGAAACAGGGAGAATTAGAAATTCCAGGTTTCAAAGCTGAAGCCACTTGATATACAAATCAGAAGGCATTCTTGATGATAAGCAGTCCACAGTTCAAAGTTTGAGCAAAAATAACTAGAGAATGTCTCTGAAAACCACACATACACACACAAAGAATGTGTCCAAGAGTCCTGTAATTAACTAATAAGGCAGTCTCTGAAGATAAGGATGCCTCTTGTAGATCCATAACCCATCAGAGAGTTGGTATGTGCTTAAATGACTTTAAAGTTGCTGATTTTTTGCAAGTCCAGCTGAGTTTGCTCTTGGTCATTGCAAAGGATCATTGGTATGTCAAGCTACTCTATATGTTAGCTAATACAGCCAATCCTCATATAGTCCTTTTTGGTCACCTGGATAATTAGGGGCTCAAAGTATTAAGTTTCATAAATGGGAAATAAAATTGTGAAAAATAAAGTAATCCAAAACTAGAATGAATGGACTGCCTAAAGACAGCAGATTTCTTGATTTGGAATTTTCAAACAAAATTTGCAAACTACTTTTTAGTATTTTGTAGATGCTTTCTTTTACATATGTAAACATCATTTATTACCTATGAGGACACCAACTCTGAGAAATAGTGGCTATCTTTTTTTTTCCTAGACTATCTTTTAATAGAGTTGAGCTATCTGTCTCAATGTATATCTTAGAGGTGATCTCTAATGGCAATAGAGATATCTATGTATTTGTATCTTTGGTCATTTCTGCTTGCTTCCTGAATACTTATGTCTTCTCTTGGGTTATAGATTGGAGGGGGGGAGAGGGAGGGAAAGAAGGGAGGAACAGATGGAGGGAAGGAAGGAGGAAGAGAAAGAAAGAGGAAGGGGAGGAGGGAGAGAGGTAAAATGAGAGAATGTAAAAATGAATGTCTTCTTCCTATTGAAGGAAAAGTAGGTTTTCTAAATCTATGTGGCCTTTCTTTATATTACAATGCATTTGTTTAATCAGTTTGTTATATGTCAACTTCAATTTAAGTATTACTTACAAAACATCTTTTTGTCAGCATGAAATACATTTGTTTATTTCACTTTTTGATTGCTCTATTTCTCCATTATTCTTTTGAATAGGGGGTTAGAAAACTGCTCATTTCAAGGGTGAATGCCATTCAGTAATAAAAATAACAAATCTACAAACACACACACACACACACAAAGCAATTTACTTCATTGATGTTCAAAACAATTCTGTAAGACAGTTGCTAAAATTAGTCCTCTTACAAAAGAGTAAACGGTTAATTATATAAGGGAACTTGCTCATGGTCATAGAGCTGCATGAGGTAAACTATCAGCTAGACCTTATAACTTCCTAAGAAGAATGGTTTGTTCTAAAAAAAATTAATATAATTTATATAATTGTTTATTTACAGGCAAACTAAATTTTTAACAGTGACATAGAATTGGTAGGAAGCCAGGTGTGAACTCAGGTCCTTTTCACTTTAGGGCTGGTTCTCTATGCACTTTGCCATGGAGCTGCTCCTAACATTAGAATTGTGTATTGTATGCTTTCCCTCCCATATGTTTCCTATCTATCCTCTACATAGTTTGTATGTTAAAAAAATGTTTATTGGCTTGTTGGCTTCTCTATTAGATCATAAACTCCTTGAAAATGAGGAATATCTTCTTTTTTTTCTTTCTTTCTTTCTTTGTTTTTTCTTTTTTTTTTAATCTCCAGAAATTAGAATAGTGCCTGTTATATAATAGATGCTTAATAGAAATTCATTGACTGACCCTTCCACATTGCTGAACAAGTTTAATTTTATCCCAGAGATACCTGTAGAATGAATGTTTGCACACTGTTGATACCTGAAATACATTCATTATTTAAGAGCTTTGAAATTTATGTATATTTTCTTTATATATTTTTCCTTCCCATAATAATTTTTACTCATCAGAAAAATAAAGAACTAAAAAAATGATACATGAAAAAAGAATACATGAGTAAACTAATAGAAGAATAAATGAAAACAAACAAACAAAAAAAAGAATGAATAGCAGATATAGCTAATCCAACCTTTCATCCAGGTTTCACTTTTGATCTTTTATACTTTTTTCTGTGTGCCAAAAAAGATTTTTAATCCTTGAATTTTATTTTCCTCCCAATCTTCTTTCCCTAGAGAGTTCATCACCCCTTCTTTCTAACCTTCTCACTTTTCAGATCCACTTCATATGTTGTCTTCCCACTCTGGATTACTTGACAACACCATCAATGGTACATTAGTAGAGGATCCTATACCACATACATTCTAGAAATGAGATAATCACTGCTTTGTACTGTGGTCTGACCAGATCCCATCTAGCAAACCATGTTCAAATCGTATTGTTATGTTTCAAGTTTTTCAGTCATGTCTGACCTTTCATGATTTCACTTAGGATTTTCTGAACAAATTCTGGAGTGATTCACAATTTCCTTCTTTAGCTCATTTTCCAAATCAGGAAACTGAGACAAACAGGTTATGTAACTTACACCAATTTCTTCATTTTTAAGTTGAGCAGGAGAAGAATATGATAAACCACTCCAGGATTTTTGTCAAGAAAATCCCCAACAGGAGTTACAGAATTATACACAACTGAAATGGCTCAACAATAAAAAAACAGCTTTACAAACATCATCTTAAAAAAAAATCCTTACAACAACCCTAGAAGGATAATGCTTCTCATTTTACATATGAGGAAAATGAGAAATGTAGAGTATAAGTGATTTGCCTAAGGTCACAAAACTACTAAATGACTAAGGTTGAATTTGAACTTGGCTCTCCTGTAAGCTACATCCAGTTCAATGTTTACTAGTTTTTTTTTAAATGATAGAATAGAGACTCTGTAAACATTTTTGAAGGCCTGGCTTAAAAAAATTATATTTTATCCTGGAAGGAACTGGAAGTCATCAAGGGTCTTTGAGTAAGAAAGTAGTCCAAAATGATTTGTATATCAAGAATATTGACAGTATCAAAAGTGCAAGAGTCAATGTTGAAAAATTACCTATGCATATGTTCTGTCAATAAAAAGCTATAATAAAAAAGAATATTGATTTGGCAAAATATTTATAAAGGAAGAAAGAGCATAGGATAAGAAATTGTATTAGAGGCTATTGCAATATTCTTTAGAAAGAGAGTGAGCAAGATAATTATGGTGGCAACAATGTGAATAAAATGAAAGGGATAAAAAAGAATAAAAATTGGAGATAGTATGCACATGAAATTAGTAAGACATAATTGGTGAGGAAGTAAAAGAATTGAAAAGTCAAAGATGGGGAACCAAAATGGAGGATTAAAGGCATGAACTTTCCTGAGCTCCACCCTGAAACTTTGCAAATAACTTCAAATAAAGGCTCCAAAGAAATTCTAGAATGACAGAACCCATGCAAAAGATGGAGTGTAATTCTTTTTAAGTCCAAGGCAGCTAAGAAGGTCTGCAGGAAGATTATGTTACTCCATTGTGACAATGGAGCTCACTCGGTGCATCAAAGGATGTGTCAGGGAAGACTTGGTCTCAGGCAAACCAGGAACAGGCATTGGGATGAGTGAATAAATGGTTGCAGTTATGGTTTCCAGACCTCTCAGTCCTCAGATGCCTAACACAACTTAGAAAATTAGCAGGAAAGATCTATCACACAGGGGTGAAAGGGGAGCACAGTTTGCCACAGGATGTGTTAGCAAAGCCAAAGTGTCATAAAATCAGGAGCAAAACTTGGGAGTTAGTGATTCAAATGTGTCAGTGCCTGCTTCTAGAGCAAATGGTCTAAGAATTGTAAGGGATTGAAGAACAGGTAAGAAAAATTATAGAGGTGTCTTTGATATCTCTAAGGGAGGACTCTGTTGTTTTTTCCATACACAGATTCATTTCAGAGGCCTGAGTGACATTCTAAGGTGAGGAGGAGCACTAACTCACTCGATTCTATAGGCAACAGGAGAGAAGGAACCATCCTCACAATTCCAGGGTAGAAAAACAGTACTTGTGGTCATTTACAGACTAGAACACAGGGCAGCAATGAATTAAATACATCTTATATCATGCGGTCTTGGAATAATTGAAAACTTAAAGGTTCCTAGAAATATCTCTGAAAACAGCTACACAAAACATTTGAAGCTTGAAAAAGTAGACCCTCCACTATGGAAATAGAGACCTACTTTAACAAAAAGTTAAGTCAAATAATAAACCTGGAAAATGAGCAAAAGAAAAAAAAGGCATAGAAAGTAATTAAGGTGAAAAGTAAGAACAAAACAGTAAGTCAGAAAAAGAAAACAAAGTAAAAATTCTCACATCCAAAACCTCCAAGCTACTCTCAGGACAGAGAAGAACTCAAAAAGGATTTTGAAAATCAAGTAAGAGAGGTTTAGAAAAATGGAAGCAAAATAAGAGTAATGCAAAAAAATGAAAAAAATAATTTGGTAAAGGACACACACGCTGAAGAAAATAATACTTAAAAAATAAATGTTGGGAGGTGGAGCACAATGCCAGAGAGTAGACAGATCTTTGAAGTCTTTCAGGCTTCCCTGAAATCAGTACCAGACTAAGCCTCAGAACTAGTTTTAAGTTACAGAATTCACAAATATTTACAGTGTAACAAAATTTCAGCAGAAAATATATTGGAAGAACTTCAGTAAAGGTCAATCCACTTGAGAGGGGAAAGTAGCCAGCCCAGCATAGGCAGTGTGGGGACCCAAATTGGAGTAGTCTCCATACACTGTGGGAATCTAGCAGCAGACTCTTAGCCAAAATATAGGATCATTGGCTACTCTATCCTGGTTCAAAAGCCAGTGGATCAGCAGATTACTTGGGAGAACTCCAATGAAACTTCAGAAGGCAAATAAAGAGTCCCTGGTCCCAAGCATAATTCAGGACTTGGCAACATACACCATGGACAGGAAAGAAGTCAGCAGCACTGGGTCCAGGGCAGTATGAAGTTACTGTTGCTTGTAGAGAAAGCATGGGATACTATCCCTTTTGCTTGAAGAACAGACATCAATCTTTAAAAATGGGCAAAAAAGCAAAAAGAGCTGTGACCATAGATAGATTTAATGAAGACAGGGAAAAGCAGACTTCAAACTCTTAGGACACTAAAGGCAAAACAAATGAATCCTCAAAGGGTGATATGAGTTGATTTCTATCTCACAAGGCTCTCTTGGAAGACTTCAAAAATAATCATAAAAGAATTAGAAGAAAAGTGAGGAAAGTAAATGAGAAATTTGCTGTGAGTTTGGAAAAGGAAACAGAAATTATTTGAAGAAAACAAATTTAAAAAATAGATTTGGTGAAATGGAAAAAGAAAACAACTCCTTGAAAAACAGAATTTCTGAAATAAAAAAAAATCCAATGAACAAAATAACTCATTTAAAAGTTCAATTGATCAAATACAAAAGAAGATTAAAAACCTAATTAAACAAAATAATTCACTAAAAATTAGAATTGAACAAATGGAAGTGAATGACCCAATGGAACATCAAGAATCAAACAATACCCAAAAAGATGAAAAAATAGTAGAAAATGTAAAATATCTCAAAGGAAAAACACCTGACTTGGAAAATAGATCCAGAAAAGACAATTGAAGAATCATTGGACTTCCTGAAAACCATGATAAATAAAGAGCCTACTACATAACATCTTTCAAGAAATCATGAGAAGCAGATCCAAAATGGCAGAGAGGAGACAGATCTTTATATGAGCTTTTCATAGTATCACTCAGAGCGACACCAGATCAAGCCTTTGAATTGGTTTTGGAATGACAGAACCCACAAATATTTGGAGTTCAACAAATTTCAAGCAAAAAATATTTTGGAAGAACTCCAAAAAAGGTCTGTTTCAATAAAGCATGGTGGGAGGTTACTGAGTGCAAGTACAATGCAGTCACCCAAGGCAATGTAGTGTCCTCATGCTGGGGAATCTACTGGGAGGCTCTTAGGCAAATTATAGCAGCAGTGGCTACTCTCCTGGTTCAGAAGATAGTGGATCAGCAGACTAGCTATGAGATAAAAGACAAACAGTGAGCCTCTGAAACACAGAATAACACAGGATTTGGCCATGCCCACCCAGAACAGGAAGGTAGTTAGCAAGACCGACCCAGGGTGGGGAAAAACTGCTGTTCCTTATAGAGGAAACTTGAGACACTGTCCCCTTTGCCCTAACAATAAACAGCAACTTTTTAGAAATAAGATGAAAAAAAGCAAAAATAATTTTGACTGTAGAAACCTATTATGGAGAAAGAGAAGAACAGACCTCAAACTCTGAGGAGACTAAAAGCAAAACATCTGTAGATGAAGTCCCAAAGGGTGATATGATTTGGTCCCCAATTCACAAGGCTCTCTTGAAAGAATTTAAAAAGGATCTTAAAAGACAGAAGAAAAATGAGAAAAGGAATTGAGAATATTGCAAAAGAGTTTGGAAAAGGAAACAACAAACTAATCTAAAGAAAACTCCTTACAAAATATATTTAACAAAATGGAAAAAATCATATAACTCCTTACAAAATAGATTTTAAAAAGAAACTAACTTATTGAAAAACAGAATTTGACAAATAAGGAAAAAATCCAGTGAACAAAACAACTCATTTAAAAATTCAATTGGCCAAATACAAAGGAGATGAAATAGCTAATAAGAAAAAAAATCATTAAAAATTAGAATTGAACAAATGGAAGTGAGTGACTCAAGGAGATATCAATAATCAGTCAAACAAAACAAAAAAAAATGAAAAAAATAGAAGAAAAAGTAAAATGTCTCTCTGGAAAAACAACTGACCTGGAAAATAGATTTAAGAAAGATAATTTAAAATTATTGGACTTTCTGAATACCAGAATGAAAAAAAAAAGTCTAGACAATATCTTTCAGGAAATCATCAAGGAAAACAAAACTGCCTTGATATCATAGAACCAGAGGATAAAATAGCCATGGAAGGAATTCATCAATTACCTCCTGAAAGAGGTCCCAAAATGAAAACTCCAAGGAATATTGTAATAAATTTCACAATTATCAGTCAAGTAGAAAATATTGCAAGCAGCCAGAAAGAAACAATTCAAATATCAACAAACCACAATTAGTATTACCCAGAACCAACCAGCTTCCATTTTAAAGAATCAAAGGACCTGGAATCTGATATTCCTAAAGACAAAGGAATTTGGATTGCAGAAAAGAATCAAATCTCCAGCAAAATTAAGCATTATCTTGCAAGGGAAAAAGATGGACATTCAATAAAACAAGTGAATTTTATTTATTTTTGATAAAAAAGACTGGAGCTGAACAGAAAATTTGATCTTCAAATATAGAACTCAAGAGAAGCATAAAAAAGTAAAAAGGAAATAAAAAAACTGTTTATTTTAAAAGCTAAAAATCTTTCATACCTATATAGGAAGATGATATGTTTAACTCTTAAAAATTGTATCTCTATTATGTGTATACTAAGAAGGGGCAAGTATAATTTGATTTTATTGTGATAATAACAAAAGAGAATCTAGAGGAGCAAAGAGGGTTGTACTGGAAGAAGAGGAAATGGAAGTAAAAATTACATTTCATGAAGAGACAAAGAAGACCTATTATAATTGAGGGAAAGAAGGGAGGAAGATAAACATTGTTGGAATATTATTCTCATCAGATTTGGCTAAAAGAGAGAATATCAAACATATTTAGGTCTACAGAGAAACTTGTCTCACCCTACAGGAAAGTAGTAGGAGAAAGGGGAAAAGAAAAGGGAGAGGCTAATAGAAGGGAAAACAGAAGAAGTAGGGGAAAGGTATAAAAAAGAGGAAGGGACTGTAAAGGGAGAGGGCTCTTTGAAGGAGATGGTGATTAGAAGCAAAATACTGGAGAGGAAAGAAAGGTGGGAAGGAAAAAGAAAAGCATAATTTGGGGTAAATAAGATGGCAGAAAATACAAATTTAGTCAAATTGCTAATATCATAAAAAGGCTGAACTTTCTACCAATGAAAAGGAGATCAGAGCAATAATTAGAAGATATTTTACCTAACTGTATGGCAATAAATCTGATACTCTAAGTGAAATAGATGAATACTTGTAAAAATATAGATTGCTTGGATTAACAGAGGAAGAAATAAATTATTCAAAAAGACCTAGCTTAGAAAAAAATATATTGAACAAGCTTTTAATCAACTCCCTAAGAAAACATCTCCAGGATCATTATATACTTCAACAACATACTATATGATAATCAATTCTGATGGACATGGCTCTCTTCAACAATGAGATGAACCAAATCAGTTCCAATAGAGTAGTAATGAAGTGAACCAGCTACACCCAGCAAAAGAACTCTGGGAGAGGATTATGAACCACTACATAGAATTCCCAATCCCTCTACCTTTGTCTGTCTGCATTTTTGATTTCCTTCACAAGCTAATTGTACACTATTTCAAAGTCCGATTCTTTTTGTACAGCAAAATAACTGTTTGGACATGTATACTAATATTGCATTTAACTTATACTTTAACATATTTAACATGCATTGGTCAACTTGCCATCTGGGGGAAGGAGTGGGGGGAAGGAGGGGAAAAATTGGAACAAACAGTTTGGCAATTGTCAATGCTATTAAATTACCCATGCATATAACTTGTAAATAAAAAGCTATAAGAAAAAAAAAAAAAAAAAGAAAAGAAAAGAAAAGAAAACATCTCCAGGCCAGATAGAGTTACAAATGAATTCTACCAAAGATTTAAAAAACAATTAATTCCCAAACTATGTGAAATATTTGGAAAATAAGTAAAATAGGGAAGAAGTCCTATCAAATGTCTTTTGTTACACAGATATGATGCTGGTACTTATACCAGGTAGGGTAAAAACAGAGAAAGAAAATTATAGACCAGTTTTCCTTTTTTTTTTCCTTTTTTTTTTTTAAATTTAATAGCTTTTTATTTACTGGTTATATGTATGGGTAACTTTACAGCATTGACAATTGCCAAACCTCTTGTTCCAATTTTTCCCCTCCTTCTCCCCACCCCCTCCCCCAGATGGCAGGATGACCAGTAGATGTTAAATATATTAAAATATAAATTAGATACACAATAAGTATACATAACCAAACCGTTATTTTGCTATACAAAAAGAATCAGAGACTGAAATATTGTACAATTAGCCTGTGAAGGAAATCCAAAATGCAGGTGGGCAAAAATATAGGGATTTGGAATTCAATGTAATAGTTTTTAGTCATCTCCCAGAATTCTTTCGCTGGGTGTAGCTGGTTCAGTTCATTACTGCTCCATTGGAACTGATTTGGTTTATCTCATTGCTGAGGATGGCCAGGTCCATCAGAATTGGTCATCATATAGTATTGCTGTTGAAGTATATAATGATCTCTTGGCCCTGCTCGTTTCACTCAGCATCAGTTCATGTAAGTCTCTCCAGGCCTTTCTGAAATCATCTTGTTGTAGACCAGTTTTCCTAATGAGTATTAATGCAAAAAAATCTTAAATAAAATATTAGCAAAGAGATTATAACTAATTTTTCACAAGATAATACAACATGACCAAGTATAATTTGTACAAGGTATGCAGGACTAATTCAATATTAGGAAAACTATTAGCATGATTGACTATCAATAATTAAATGAACTGAAGTCATGATTATTTTAATAGATGAAGAAAAAAATCATTTGACAAAATCCAACAACCATTCCTATAAAGAACACTAAAGAGCAAAGAAAAAGAGAGCAAATAAAATGATCAGTAACATCTACTTAAAATCATCAGAAAGATTTGTATATGATGGAGATAAATTAGAACCATTCCTAATAAGATCAGGGGTGAAACAAGGTTGCCCATTATCACCATTATTATACAATATAGTATTAAAAACATTAGCTTTAGCTAATAAGATAAGAGAAGAAAAAATAAAGGAATTAGAGTAAGTAATGAGGAAACCAAATTATCACCCTTTGCAGATGATATGATGGTATACTTAAGCATCCCACAGAATAAACAAACAAAAAAATTCTACAATTCACAACTTTAGCAAAGTTACAGGATACAAAATAAATCCACATACATCATCAGCATTTCTATATGTTACCGACAAAGTCCAGCAAAAAGAGATAAACATGAAAATTCTTTTTAAATAGTTGTAGATAATATAAAATATTTGGAAACCTAGACAAGTTCCAAGACAAAGTCAGGAACTAATTGAAAGAATATCAAGTGCTCATGCATAGTCTGATTTCATAAAAGAAAAATGACAATTCCCCCTAAAATGATCTATTTATTCAGCGCCATACTAATCAAATTCCCAATAAATTATATTATAGAGCTAAAGAAAATTAATTACAAGGTTCATCTGGAAGAACAAAAGGGAATTAATGAAAAAAAAATACAAATGAAGGTGGCTTAGTTGTACCAGAGTTAAAACTATATGATAAAGAGTGGTCATCAAACTATTCACTACTGGCTAAGAAATAGAGTTGTCTAGACCAAATAATCAAATGATCAGTGGAATAGGTTTGGTTCACAAGGCACAATATTCAATGACTAGTATTTGATAAACCCAAATACCCCAGTTTCTGGGTTTATAATTTCTAATATTGAAGTCAGGAGGACCCGAGTTCAAATCTGGCCTCAGACATTTAATATTTCCTGGACATTGACACACAGCTAACACTCCATTCCAAAGTAAGGTTAAAATGGGCTCATGACAGAGACATAAAAAGTGATATTATAAGAAAATCAGAAAAAAAGTGTGGTTTACCTCTCAGTTCTGTGGAGAAGGAAGGAATTTGTAGACAAAGTAGTACTTTATGTATTTTGAATACAAAATAGATAATTTTAATAATATTAAGTTAAAAAGTTTTTGAGTAAACAAAATCAATGCAGACAAGATTAGAAGGGAATAAATAAAATGGGAAAAAATTTACATTCAAGGGTTTTGTTAAAGGTCTCATTTCTAAAATACATAGAGAATTGACTAAAATTTGTAAGAATTCAAACCATTCTCCAATTAATAAATGGTCAAAGGATATGAACAGACAATATTGAGATGAAGAAAAACATGAAAAGCTACTCTACATCATTATTGATCAGAGAAATGCAAATTAAGACAACTTTGAGGGATAACTACATATCTCTCACATTGGCTAATATGACAGGAAAAGGTAATGATGAATTTTGGAGGAGATGTGGGAAAACTGGAACACTAATACATTGTTCATGGAGTTACATGTGATGACTGCCTTTAGCACCCAGGGTATTTTAAAATCAGTTAGAGTCAAGATAAGGGAAAATCCTCGATCTTTATTCTTTGCGGAGGTGAAGGGGAATGGCTATATGAAGTGAGAACAATCACAACACAAATCCGGCCAGCAGTGCCTCTGGCTCTCACACTCCACCCATCAAATCTTCTGCACAATCTCCTATACAACACATCAAACTTGCACAGAGAGTGGGCAGGACCATTCTTTCTCCAAGCATATATTAATAGAGTATTGTCCAATTGCTAATTAGCCTCAAGTGCTTGAACCTCAGTGCATCTGCTTAGCTTCAGCCCTCTACAGTTGTGAACTGATCCAACCAGTCTAGAGAGCAATTTGGAACTATGCCCAAGGGGCTATTAAACTGTCTATACTCTTTTTATCCAGCAGTATTTCTACTGACCTTGTATCCCAAAGAGATCATAAAGGAGGGATAGAGACCCATATGTGCAAAAAATGTTTGTAACATCTGGAGAGACTTACATGAATAGATGCTAAGGGAAGTGAGCAGAGCCAGGAGATCATTGTACATGGCAATAACAAAACTATACCATGATAAATTCTGATATACATGGCTTTTTTCAACAATGAGATGATTCAGGCCAATTCCAATAGTCTTGTGATGATGAAGAGAGACATCTGCATCCAGAGAAAGCATAGTGGGAACTGAGTATGAATCACAACATGATATTTTCATTCTTTATGTCATTGTTTGCTTGCATTTTGTTTTCTTTCTCATTTTTTTTATCTGATTTTTCTTGTGCAGCATAATTATATAAATATGTATAGAAGAATGCACATGCTTAAAATATATTTGGATTATTTGTCATCTAGGAGAGAGAGAAAAGGGAGGGGAAAATGGAATAAAAGGTTTTGCAAGAATGAATGTTGAAAATTATCCATGCATGTGTTCTGAAAATAAAAAAAGCTTTAAAAATAAAATAAAAGGGAAACTTAAACAAAATAAAAAATAAACTAGGTGAAATGGTAAAAAGAGGTATAAAAAGCACATTAAACCAATTCTGTGATGCGACCTTATATTTATTAAAGTGCGACAGAAAAGGAAAATGATCAATATTGGAAGGTATTGGAGAAAATGTGATATTAATGTATAGTTATTGAATTTAATAACTCATACTATCATTCTGTAGAGCAAATTGGAACAATGCTCAAAGCACATTAAAACTATACATATACTTTGACATAACAATACCAATACTAGATTTGCATCCAAAAATAGATTTAAAAAAAAAAAAAAAAAAAAAAAAAGGAATATATGTGTACAAAAATGTTTATAAGAACTCTTTTTTGGTGGTAAAGATTTGGAAATTAAGGGGATGTCCTTCAATTGGGGAATTGCTGAACAAATTGTGAGATGTGATTATCGTGAAATGTTATTGTGTTATAAGGAATGATGAGCAGCATGCTCTCAGAAAAACCTGGAATTACTTAACATGAGCTGATACAAAATGAAATGTCCTGTGTACAAAGTAACATTAATATTGCAAGATGATCAGCTGCTGAGCTATTCTATGCAACACAATGATCCAAGACAACTCTGAAGGGCTTATAAAAAATGCTATCCATATTCAGAGAAAGAATTGATGGTAACTGAATACAGATTGCAATACACATTTATTTTTACTTTATTTTTCTTGAGAGTTTTTTGGGGGGTCCTGTATATTCTATTTCACAACATGAATATTATGGAAATATTTTGCATGATAATAGCTATATGAGTTGTATCAAATTGCTCACCAGTACTGGGGGTGAGGGAGGAAGGGAACAAATAAAAACACTGTTTTTGAAAAATGAGCTAAAAGTTGTTTAAACATATAACTGGTGGAAAATAAAATACTAAATAAGTTTAATTTAAAAAGTGAACATGGAAAAAGAAAAGTCAAAGGTGACTGACTATGAAGCTTTGAATCTGAGTAATTTCCTTTCGGTGTTCTCTCTTTCTGACTTCCTTATCATCTGTCTAATATTTCTCTGTTCATTCCCTATGTACTATTCTTTCTATTCTGAATTTAATTTTTGGTGAAGAAAATAAAATCAAAGCGAGAAAAAGTATAACAATACAAGTTTCCCAAAAGTTGCTCATTAACTCTTCAACAGGGCAATGTTAGGCCAAACTACTTATAAAATTATTACTATTTTAGGAAAAATGGCATAACTAAATAGTCTTCTACAGTGTGGTCATGTTACACTAAAAATATTTTAATACTAAAAGTTGAAATACATTAATGGTGGTATTGAGAAATGATGCTAGCTTATTTGCAATACTATCAAACTTATTATGTGCTTATTTCCTTAATTCACATTATTCTCTGACTTGAAGAATTTGATCTTATAATGTTCAGGAGTCTTCGTTGTTGTCCTCAATTTTTGAAAAATCTCAATTTTTTGCTTCCCTCACCAACCTCACTTTTTTTTTCTTATTATTATGGCTTCATCTCATATTCATTCATTTGTTTTTTGGAGCTAAGCACAACTACTAGAACATCTTGAGACTTACAAGCAATTCCCCTGCCAAATGTAATGATACATTTCAATGTCTCCATCAGAACTTTGAGTGTTTAATCAAGAAGTGGAGTCTGCCAAGATAGCATTAAATATGTCAGACAGTAGTTTTCCAGCCATCATTTCTAAAACTTTCTCTTAATCTTTTGAAAAAGAATGAAGTCTTTGAGCATACTGTGAACCAATTACCTTATGGAATTCCAAGACAAAACTTTGTGGAGTGGAGCCAAGATGGCAGAGAAAGCCAGGAAGCTGCTCAAGCTCTCTCAGTTTCCCTTGGAAATTACATGAAACCAAGCCTCTGAACAGAGTCTGATGGAATCAAACTATTCTTCAGCTCAAGATAGACTGGAAAAACTTTAAGAAAAGTCAGCCTCACTGGAAAGAAAAGGGTGTTGAGCCCAGCTTAGATAGATTCTGAGTAAGCTGGTGAGAGGGTCTTAATCACACCAAATCAGCAACTATTACCCTTAGTTCTGACTCAGTAGAGGAGCAAATCAGTGAGGCAGCTTCCAATCCTAGCTCAGAAGGAAAATTGTGAGAAATCAGGCTGTGTCCTGAAAAGAGCAGGCAAAGCTACTCCTTCTAAATACAAGGGGACACAATGGTCAAAACCAAGGCTCAGAGCAGCACAGGAAGCTTGGGAAAGTGCCTTTACCCCTGAAGCAGAGCTCAAGCATAAAAGTAAAACAAAAAAGAGGAAATATAAAAATAAAAGGAAAGAAAATGAATAAGAAATAGAAAAGAATCTTGACCATAGAAAGCTACTATGGTGATAGGTGATAGAACAGACCAAAAACAAAATGTCTATAGAAGAATTCTCAAAGAATTATATGAATTAGTCTCAAGCCCAAAGAGACTTCTTAGAATTGCTCATTAAAAAAAAAAAAAAAAAAAAAACTTTAAAGGTAAATAAGAGAGATAGAAGAAAAAATGAGAAAAAGAATGAAAAATATGCATGAAAGAGTCAATAGTTTGGAAAAGGAAGGAAAAAAGTTGCTGAAGAAAACAAGTCTTTAAAAATACAATGGGTCAAATGCAAAACACACACACACACGCACACGCACATACACACACACACACACACACACACACACACACAAACTCACACAGAACAACTTAAAATGTAGAATTAACCAAATGGGAAAAGAGATACAAAAGCTAACAGAAGAAAATCACACATTAAGAACTAGAACAGGGCAAATTGAAGCTAATGATTCTGTGAGAAAACAGGAATCAAATTTAAAAAGAACAAAAAAATGAAAGAAAATGTGAAATACTTTATTGGAAAAACAGACAACTTGGAAAATAGATCCAGAAGAGATAATTTAAAATTTACTGACCTACCTGAAATCCATGACCAAAAAGAAAAAGAGTCTAGAAAGAATTCTTCAAGAGATCACTAAGGAAAACTGCCCCAACATCCTAGAAACAGAGAGAAATTCTTATTGAAAGAAGCCATTGATCACCTTCAGAAAGAGATCCCACTAAGGAAAACCCCAAGGAACATTGTTGCTAAACTCCAGAAGTACAATCTCAAGAAAATAATACTGCAAGCTGCTAGACAAAAACATTTCAAATATCCAGGACCAAGAGTCAGGATTACTTAAGATCTGGCATATTTTACAATAAAAGATGAGAGGACATGGAATACCATATTCTTGGAGGCAAAGGATTTAGGGTTACAACCAAGAATTAACTACCTATGAGATTCAGCATTGTCTTTCATGGAAGTGATGGATCTTCAATGAAGAGACTTTCAATCATTTCTATTACAAATACCATAACTAAACAGAAATTTTAATCTACAAACACAGGACTCAATAGAAGCACATAAAGGTAAACATGGAGAAAATATATATTATTACAAGGTTAAATTGTTTATATCCCTAGATATGAAAATGATATCTGTAAGTCTTAAGAACTATGTCTGTCAATGGAGCAGACAGAGGCAAGAATCACATGGACTGAGGAAGTGGTTGTGAATGAACTTTGATGTATGATATCAAAGAATAAAAAAAAAAAAACATTAAGGAGTGGGAAAATGTGTGTACTCGAAATAGATGAAAGGGGAAGTATAATGAAACAATTATTTCACATGAACAAGTGCAAAAGAAGAGAGGGGTTAAATGGCCAAAGTATATGAACAGACAATTTTCAGATGACAAAATTAAAGCTATCTATAATTACATGAAAAAAAATGCTAAATCACTCTTGATTAGAGAAATGCAAATTGAAACAACTGTGAGGTACCACCTCATCCCTCTCAAGATTAGCTAAGAAGATAGGAAAAGGGATGTGGGAAAACTGGGAAATAAAATCATTGTTGGTGGAGTTGTGAAATGATCCAACCATTCTGGAGAGAAATTTGGAACTATGCCCAAAGGGCTATAAAACTGTGCATACCCTTTGACTCAGAGTGCCATTATTGGGTCTATATTTCAAGGAAATAATAAAGGAGGGGAAAGGATCCATGTATGCAAAAAGGTTTCTGGCAGCTATTTTTGTGATAGCAAAGAAATAGAAAATGAGTAGAAGGCCATCAGTTGGGGAATGGATGAACAAGTTGTGGTATATGAAGGTAATCAAATATTATTGTTCTGTAAAAAATGTTGAACAAGATGAGTTTAGAAAGCTCTGGACACATTTACGTGAACTGAAGCTGAGTGAAACCAGCAGAACTAGGAATACATTGTTGTAATGTCCAGGCTAGCTTTCTGGAGGACCTCCGACAGGCCTTGGTCTCAGCAGGATAGTCACCAAGAGGATGGACAGGAATATAATCTAAAGTCTTTATCGTGTCCTTTATAGTCTGTCACAGTCTGACCCCAGGCTTGATCTTAGTGGAGGAGTGCAGGAGGCAGGAGAGCCACCAGGAGGATGGTCAAAGATGGAATGTCTCATATCCAGTCCTTCTGAGCCCTTATATACCTAAGTACAATTGCACCATTACAGAACACTGAATATGTGTGAACTAAAGAACTATCACATTACCATACTAAGTACTAAATATATATGTGAACTAAGGAACTATCATCTCATCAATTCTACTGAATTAACACCTTGTTTCAAGTATACTTCTCCAGAGTCACTGCCATCTACACATTGTACACCATAACAGCAAAAATTTGCAATGATCAGCTATGAAAGACTGGATTCTTCTCAATGGTTCAGTGATTCAAAGCAATCCCAATAGACTTTGGACAGAAAATTCCATCCACATTCAGAAAAAGAACTAAAGAGACTGAATAAATTGACACATGCTATGTTCACTTCTTTTTTCTATTTTTTAATCTCTCCCATGTTTTTCTCTGTTGCTTTGATTTTTCTCTCCCCACATGATTCATAAACCAAAGTGTGTTAAAAATAAAAAAAAGTAATTAATAGGGAAAAAGTGATACTATAAGCAAATTAGAAGAACAAACATAGTATACCTCTCAGATTTGTGGAGAAAGAAGGTATTTATAAGCTGAAGAAGAACCAGAGTATATTATAAAATAAAAAATCGATAATTTTGTTTATATTATTAAAAAGATTTTGTCCATACAAAACCAATGGAGACAAGATTAGAAGGGATACCGAAACTGGATAAAATATTTTATCTACAAATATTCTGATAAAGGGCTCATTCATAAAATATATAAAGAATTGATTCAAATTTATAAGAATACAATTCATTCTCTAATTGATAAATGGTCAAATGATATGCATAGGCAAATTTTAGATGAAGAAATTGGGAACATTTCTAGTCATATGAAAAGGTGCTCCAAATCACTATTGCAAATTAAGACAATTCTGAGATACCATGTCATAACTCTCAGATTGGATTAAGAGGACAGGAAAAGAATGATAAATGTAGGAGGGGATGTGGGGGAAATGGGACACTTTACATTATTAGTGGAGTTGGTGAATTGATCCAACCATTCTGGAGAGCAATATGAAACTATGACCAATATGAAACTATGCAATCAAACTGCATACCGTTTGATCCAGTAATATTTCTACTGGGTTTGTATCCCAAAGAGATCATAAAGAAAGGAAAAGGACCCACATGTACAAAAATGTTTGTAGTTCCCCCTTTTTGTAGTGACAAGGAATTGAAAACTGGGTGGATGCCCCTCAATTGGAGAATATCTGAATAAATTATAGTATATGCATGATATGGAATATTGTTGTTATGTAAGAAATGATCAGCAGAATGATTCCAGAAAGGCCTGGAGACACTTACATGAACTGATGTTAAGTGAAATGATTAGAACCAAGGGAACATTGTAGATAGCAACAACAGGATTATGTGATGATCAATTCTATTGGATGGCTCTTTTCAACAATGAGGTGATTCAGGCCAATTTCAATATACTTGTGATGGAAAGAGCCATTTATATCCAGAGAGAGGACTGCAGGAACTGAGTTTTGATCATAATATAGAATTTTCACCTTAGTTGCTGTTGTTATCTTGCTTTTTGTTTTCTTTCTAATTTTTTTTTCTTTATGATCTGATTTTTCTTGTGCAGCATGATAAATATGGACATATGTAGAGAAGATTTGCACATATTTAACATCTGCTGGATTGTTTTTTGTCTGGGGAGGAGAAGTAGAAGGAGGGAGAAAAAATTTAGAACACAATGTTTTGCAAGGTTGAATATTAAAAACTATCTTTGCATAATTTTGAAAATAAATATTATTTTAAAAAATAACCATATATCTTACACCCCAAATTTTTACATCCAACAAGACTAATCCATGATATTAAAAACACAATGAATCTGGAAAAAAAAGAATAATTTACTTTAGAATTCACATCAGTATTATCTTTTTTCCTAGTATTGGATATTATGTTTTTCTTCTTTTATACAGCCTAAATTTTCAGTAACTGCAGACTTATATTGAATGTCCAGTCCACTCATACATATGCAGTACATTCCTGTAAGATGAAATACCAATTTATTTTAGAATTTTCTCTTTTGCTATTTTTAATAAAAAGGTTATGAATACTGATGTTCTTCCCAAAATGATCCATTCCTCACCCAGAAAGAAGTTAGCTGGATATCCTTTCCTAAAGGTTTATACTCTACTTTTCCAGGTTCTGCTAAGCTAATTCCATTGTTGTTTGTTTTTCTGCATTACAGACTATAGAACACTATGTAAAGATGCATATTACTGTGGCCATAAAAAAAAGCATTCACAAGGACCACCTAATATAACTATTTATGTCTGGAAGGATTTTGAGTTTAAGGTAATGGTTACAGTATAAAAAAAGCAATTTAAGTTTTATTCCAAGATGATACTTTAGTGACACTCAAATGAGAATAAATTTATTGAGGAATCTATTTGCACACTATATTGGATTGCAATATAATGCATTTTATAGGCAGTTGAAACTAGTAACAGAATGATGAACAGGTCATATGTCAGAAAAGAGTGGAGATGAAGAAGACTAAAAGAGGCAGGGAAAAAATAGATTTGATTATAAGGTCCAGTGGCAGGAAAATTCAAGTAGAAAGAGCCAGAGAGTCATTAAATGAATGATAGCCTCTAAACAGAAATGAAGAAAAATAGATAGAGAGTTTTTTTCATACTCTAACATTTTAAAATCTTGTCAAAAAGATTTGGTTGATTCATTTTCTATGTAATCATTTTCTAATTTTATAATACAACCAATTTGAATATATTTTTATTTCTATTAATACTAGCATTATTATTTAGCCTAGGCCTGGGATTTCATTTGTACATGAAAATAATAATGTTAAAAGGCTTCCCACCAAGAGAGACTGGAAATCCTTCTGAAACTTTAACATTTGAAATTTTATTGGGCATCAAGAGTTAAATCAGTATATAGTACTGATTATATTAAGTATTAATTAAATATCTATATTATTTATATAATATGTGTAATGTTCTTCTCTAAAATATAATGTTCTCTGGGAGCAGTTTCTTGGGGGGCTTCTGGAAGTAGTCTTAGTTTCAGTTCAGAGTAATAATCACCTCAAATGCAGCCAGGAGTTAAAGTCCAAATCCTTTATTTTCTTCTTCCAAGTCTTGTCTCTTTTCTTGGGCCCGGTTAGCTTTCTTAGAAGTCTATCTCTCTCCTTGGTTCAAAGAGCTCTTGCCACTAGTCCTTTGCCTCTCCAGCTTCAGCCTCTAGCTCCCTCCAAATCTCTCCAGCCAGCTCAAAGGTGAAAGAAGGAATGAATCTGACTCAATCCTTTGAGAGTGGGCTTGTCTCTTAGACTTGTGAATCTTTTAGACTGCATCCTGATTGAGGCTCCTAGCTTATATATGCTCTCTTAATGTATGAAAGGTGTGAACTCTAATAAGTACTAAGTTCATTAGTGAACTAGAGAACTGTTAAGGACCATGCTAAATTAGATAATTATTGTCTCTATCAATTCCAGTGACTTAGTACCTTGTAAGAATTCTAACAAATATGTTATTGTATTATAACATAATATATATTATAAGTGCTATAATATAATATTATTAGTATGTTATATATAAAATATGTTATATATAATAAGACTATAAGTATTAATTAAATATCTACCAATAAGTAGAGATACAAGAAAGACAAAAGATAGTACTTGTCCTAAAGAAGTTCACAACCAAATGGGGAAACAACATGCAATAACATATTTACAAACAACTATATGAAAGATAAGTGGGAAATAATCAAGAAATCAAAGACACTATAATTAAGAATTGGGAAAGGCTTTCTGTAGAAGATGAGATTATCATTGTAAGCTAAAGGATCTAAAAGGTAGAAATGAGAGTGAAGCACATTCCAGGACTGAAAGACAGGCAGAGGAAATGGTTAGAATTGAGAGAGAAAGTGAGAGAGACAGTGAGACAGAGAGAGAGAGAGAGACAGAGAGACAGAGAGACAGAGAGACAGAGAGACAGAGAGAGACAGAGACAGAGAGACAGAGAGATTGAGTCACTTATTCATAGAATTGAAAGGAAGTCACTAAGATAACAAAAGACTTAGCTATAATCAGAGTTAATACGTATTAGAGGCAAATATTGAACAAAAGAATTCTTAACTATAAGGCTAGGTTTCTCTCCATCACAACTCAATATATCCAATTATTTTCATGTTTAGGGGGAAGATGTGTATCTATCATATGATCAGTGTAGGGAACTCTTAGTAAGAAAACTCCCTCTACCAATGTGAGTCATTAATTATTCTGGAGCTTATAGTCATAATGAATTAACTGGGATTCTGAAAGTTTAAGTAATTAGCTTGGAGCTATATTGCCATTTTGCAGGATGTGGAAACAGGCTCAGGTAATGCTGGACTACAGAAATTCCTGATTCCAAAGCTAGCTCTCTTTCCACTCAATTATGATCTTTTGTTTTTGTTGTCATTGTGGTCTGGATGACTGATTTTGTGATTATATGGAATTCCCAAGTGAAGAAACTCCTTCTATCAATATAGATCTGCACTTTCCCTTAATTTTGTAGTTATGAGATTTTCTGAGAACCTTGAGACATTAAATGACTGAGCTATGACGATCCAGTGTTTGTAAATTGTACAACTTGAAGCCATCTGATTTAGAATGACTTCCTATCACTGTGTCACAAAACAGTCAATAACTATAGCAATCTAGTGTTTGACAAACCCAGAGACCCCAGCTTTTGGGATAAGAATTACTGTTTGACAAAAATTGTGGGGAAAATTGGAAACTAGTAGGACAGAAACTAGGCATCGACCCACACTTAACACCATACATGAGATAAGGTCAAAATGGGTTCATGACCTAGGCATAAAGAATGAGATTACAAATAAATTAGAGGAACACAGGATAGTTTACCTCTCAGACCTGTGGAAGAGGAAGGAATTTATGACCAAAAAAGAACTAGAAATCATCACTGATCACAAAATAGAAAATTCTGATTATATCAAATTGAAAAGTTTTTGTACAAACAAAACTAATGCAGACAAGATTAGAAGGGAAGCAATAAACTGGGAAAATATTTTTTTACAGTCAAAGTTTCTGATAAAGTACTCATTTCCAAAATATATGGAGAATTGACTCTAATTTATAAGAAATCTAGCCATTATCCAATTGATAAATGGTCAAAGGATATGAATAGACAATTCTCAGATAAAGAAATTGAAACTATTTCTAGCCATATGTAAAGATGCTCCAAGTCATTATTAATCAGAGAAATGCAAATTAAGATAACTCTGAGATACCACTACACACCTATCAGACTGGCTAGAATGACAGGGAAAGATAATGCAGAACGTTGGAGGAGATGTAGGAAAACAGGGACACTAGTACATTGTTGGTGGAATTGTGAATATATCTAACCATTCTGGAGAGCAATTTGGAACTATGCTCAAAAAGTTATCAAACTGTGCATACCCTTTGATCCAGCAGTGTTACTACTGGGCTTATATCCCAAAGAGAGCTTAAAGAAGGGAAAGGGACCTGTATGTGCACAAATGTTTGTGGCAGCCTCTTTGTAGTAGCTAGAAGCTGGAAACTGAGTAGATGCACATCAGTTGGAGAATGGCTGAATAAATTGTGGTATATGAATATTATGGAATATTATTGTTTGGTAAGAAATGACCAACAGGATGATTTCAGAAAGGCCTGGGAGAACTTACATGAACTGATGCTGAGTGAAATGAGCAGAGCCAGGAGTTCATTATATACTTCAACAACAATACTATATGATGATCAATTCTGATGGACCTGGCCATCTTCAGCAATGAGATGAACCAAATCAGTACCAATAGTAATCCAGTGATCCAGTAAAGAACTGAACCAGCTACACCCATAGAAAGAACTCTGGGAGATGACTAAGAACCATTACATTGAATTCCCATGAAATTAGTAGTCTTAAAAATGAAAAGGGAGAACTTTCCAAAGAAAATTAAAAATAATAAGGAGTTATTTTTGCTCAACTTTATGAATAAATTTGATAACCTAATGAAATGGATGACTACCCCAAAAATACAGACTTCCCAGACTAACAAGGAAGAAGTAAATTGGAATAGTCCCATTTCGAAAAAAGAAATAGAACAGGCAATTAAACAACTCCCTAAGAAAAAAATCCCCAGGAAGATTTCATTGAATTTTTTAAAACATTTAAGAACAATTAATGCTATAAAATTATTTATAAAAGGGAATGAAGGAGTCCTACCAAATTCCCTATGACACAGACATGGTACTGATACCTAAACCAGGTAGGCTGGAAACAGAAAAGAAAATTATAGACCAATCTCCCTAATGAATTGATGCTAAAATTTAAAATGAATTGAAAAGACTACGAAAATCATTCCCAAAGATAATACATATGATCAAGTGGATTTATACCAGGAATGCAGGGCTGGTTCAATAAGGAAAACTATCAATATAATTGGATTTAATAACCAAATTAACAAAAACCATATATCATCTTAATGATGCAGAAAAAAGCATTTGATAAACCAACATCCATTCCTATTAAAAAACACTTGAGATAGGAATAAATGGTTTCCTTAAAATAATCACAGCATCTATTTAAAACCATGTAACTCATATATAATGGAGACAAACTGAACCATTAATAAATCTGGGTGAAACAAGGTTGCCCACTATCCCAAACCCTTTATTGTATTAAAACGCTATATACTAAGAGCTGAAAAGAGATTAAAGGAATAAAGAATAGGAATAGGGAAGAAATTTATCTTTGCCGACATGAAATTATATTAGAAAAATTCTGCTAAAAAGTTATTAGAAATAATCCACAACTTTACAAAGTTCGGTTTAAAATAAACCCACATAATCATCGCATTCTTATATATCACTAACAAAAATTCAACAGTCAGAGTTACAAAGAAAATTCCATTTAAAGTAACTACATAATATAAAATATTTAGGAATCTATTGCCAAGGGAAAATCAAAAACTTTTGGCAAAATTCAGACCCTTTTCACACAAATTAAGTCTGATCTAACCAATTGGAAAAATATTAAATCTCTTGGATAGGGCGGCAAATATAATAAAAGATGACAATATTACCTCAACTAATCTATTTATTTAGCCTAACCAATCAAAGACTCTCAAAACTATTTTTTTGATAGAAAAATAACCAAAAAGTTCATATGGAAAAAAAAGGTCAAAATTTCAAAATTAAGAAAAAAAATCAAATGACAGCTGTACCAGATCTAAAATTATATTATAGGCTCAGTTAAAAACTATTTGGTATTGGCTAAGGAATAGATTAGTTGATCAGTGGAATAGATTGGTTCAAGGGATAAAACATCAACAAATAAACCAACCTAGTCTTTGACAAACCCGTCCCAGCTTTGGGATAAGAACTTACTTTTGATAAAAATTGCTGGGGAAAATTTAAAACTAATATGGGCCTAAGCATTGATCCATATTAAACAAAGATAAGGTCAAAATGGGTTCATGACCGACATAAAAAGAATGAAATTATTAATAAATTAGAGGAACATAGGATGTTTACCTCTCAGACCTGTGGAAGGGGGAAGGTCTTTGCATAAAAACAGAACTAGAGATTATTACTGATCACAAAATAGAAAATTTCATTATACCAAACTGAAAAGTTTTTTACAAACAAAACTAATCAGACAAGATTAGAAGGAAGCAATAAACTGGGAAAATTTTTTACAGTCAAGGTTTATAAAGGCCTCATTTCAAAATATATAAATTACCTCTAATTTATAAAAATAAGCCATTCTCAATTGAAAAAAATGGTCAAAGGATATGAACAGACAATTCTCAGATGAAAAATGGAAACTTTTCTAGTCATAAAAAGACCCGTTTAATTAATCAAAGAAATGCAAATTAAGACAACTCTAAGATACCACTAAACACCTTCAATTGGCTAAGATGACAGGAAAAAAAAATAATTGTTGGAGGATGCGGGAAAACTGGGACATTGATGCATTGTTGGTGGGTTGTGAACGTCCCAACCATTTTGGAATGTTTTGGAACTATTAAAAAAGTTATCAAACTTGTACCCTTTGATCCAGCAGGTTACTACTGGGATTATATCGAGATTATAAAGAAGGAAAGGGACCTGTATGTGCACGAATGTTTGGGCAGCCCCTTTTTTGTAGTGGCTAAAAATGAAACTAATGGATGTCCATCAGTTGGAGAATGGTTGAATAAATTGTGGTATATGAAAATTATGGAAAATACTTTCTGTAAGAAATGACCAACAGGATAATTTCAGAAAGGCCTGGAGAACACATGAACTGATGCTGGTGAAATAGCAAGACAGGAGATCATTATATCTTCAACAACAATCTTATGATGACCAGTTCTGATGGATGGCCATCCTTAGCAAAGATCAAACAAATCATTTCTAATGGACATAATGAACTGAACTAGCTATGCCCAGAAAAAGAACTCTGGGAGATGACTAAAAATCACATTGAATTAATCCTATATTTTAAACCCATTTTTTGATTTCCTTCACAAGCTAATTTGTACAATTTAAATTGATTCTTTTTCACAAAAAAACTTTTTTGGTCGGTATCTTATTTTATCTAATTTATATTTTAATATATTTAACATCTACTGGTCTCCCCATCTGGGGGGGGTTAAAGGTGAAAAAAATTGGAACAAGAGGTTTGGAATTTTTCTGTAAAATTACCCATGTACATATCATGTAAATAAAAGGCTATTAAATTAAAAAAAACCAAACATTGAATTCCCAATCCCTATATTTTTGCCTGCCCGCATTTGGATTTTCTTCCGGCTAATTGTACAATATTTCAGAGTCCAATTCTTTTCATACAGCAAAATAATGGTTTGGTCATGTATACTTACTTTGTATTTAATTTATACTTTAATATATTTAACATCTACTGGTCAACCTGCCATTTGGGGGAAGAGCTGGGGGGAAGGATGGGAAAAATTGGAACAAAATGTTTGGCAATTGTCAATGCATATAATTTGTAAATAAAAAGCTATTTAAAAAATTTTGCTTATTATTACATCATGTAAAATTGAAAACTAAGAAACACATGTCATAAGCTAGCAGGAATAAATCAGTAATGAAATGTTCTGATCATTCTGTTTTCCATTTAACTTTTCCTTGAGTAATCTCTCTGTTCTGTATCCAACTAATAACAAAGAAGTTCTGTAATAGATTAGTTTTCTTAGAAAATAGTTTTGTTAAATGTCTTGATTTACACTTACAGGAATGAAACAAAAGGTTTCATTCCATTACCTTTACTTAGAAGTTGATTTCTTTGGGTCCCCTGAAATGCAGACTAATACAACATTTCCATTTGGCTTACTTCTTTTTTAATCCATGATTTTTTTATTATTTTTTTTTACTATTTTATTTTTCCAAATACATAGAGAGATGATGACCAGTTCTGATGGATCAGGCCATCCTCAGCAACGAGATCAACCAAATCATTTCTAATGGAGCAGTAATGAACTGAACTAGCTATACCCAGAAAAAGAACTCTGGGAGATGACTAAAAACCATTACATTGAATTCCCAATCCCTATATTTATGCACACCTGCATCTTTGATTTCCTTCACAAGCTAATTGTACAATAATTCAGAGTCTGATTCTTTTTGTACAGCAAAATAATGTTTTGGTCATGTATACTTATTGTGTATCTAAGTTATATTTTAATATATTTAACATCTACTGGTCATCCTGCCATTTAGGGAGGGTGGGGGGTAAGAGGTGAAAAATTGGAACAAGAGGTTTGGCAATTGTTAATGCTGTAAAGTTACCCATGTATATATCCTGTAAATAAAAGGCTATTAAATAAAATTTAAAAAAAAATACATAGAGAGATAGTTTTAAGCATTCATTTTTGTAAAACTTTGTGTTCAAATTTTTCACCCTCCCTTTTTTATTTTCCCCTTTCCCAAGACAGCAAATAATTTGATATAAGTCAAATATATGCTATTCTTTTAAGCATATTTCCATATTTGTCATGTTATGCAAGAAAAATCAGATCAAAAGGGGAAAAAACTACTAAAAAGAAAAACAAAACATGAGCAAACAAACAACAAGATGAAAATATTATGCTTCCATCCAGATTTAGTCTCCATAGTTTCACTCTCTGGATGCAGATGTCATTTTCCATACCCAACTTTTGAAATTTCCTTAAATCAACACATTGTTGAAAAGAACCAAGTTCATCATAGTTGATCCTCACACAATCTTGTTATTATTGTGTACAGTGTTCTACTGGTTCTACTCACTTCATTCAGCATCAGTTCATGTAAGTCTTTCCAGTTTTTTCTTAAATTTTGGCAATTTTTGACTTATTTTTAACAAGGAAGAATAATGAACAAATGCATGCAGTTCTCCATGTGCTTCTGAATAAGTCTCCTACTGATCTCTTGTTGAAATATCAAAGTAACCATGAGTTCCCTAAAGCTCTGCCAGCAAAAAGGACCAGTTCTATCAAGTTCTAAAAACAGGAAAGATTTTTTTAATAGTAGCCCAATGTCATTGTTTCTGTCTTATAAACATATATTCTAGAATCTAGATTTCTATGTCTCAAATCCAGCAGTCTATATTATGCACATTCTACAATTTAGAATGCTTTGGACAGAGAAATCACCAGGAACTTTGCCACAGAAATCAAGAAGAAATCCTTCCATCATGATGGATCCATTCTATACTCTGTGTCTGAAAACCTTAACAACACTCATTCTCTTCTCCTTTGTTTCCAACTGTAGTGGAAAAAATGGTATCTTCTTCCAAAGACAACCATTTCAATTGCTTTCATAATTTTATCACCTCTCATCTTTTTCAGTCTGCAACCTTTATCATCCCCCTTTCTCTCATTTTCAGTTTCTCCTTATTCAATGTTTTTTTCCACTGAAACCTTCACAGATACCCATATTTAAAATAAACAAAAGAATATATTTTAATTAATCCTACTACTCTCTCAAAAGGTTATCCTATATATCCTAGTCATAGGACTGAACAAGTAAGATTTATTACCTCTCATTTTCTCAATTAGTCATATTAATTGTTTGATACTATATTAAGTATATTTTGTACAAAGAAAGACAAAACATATTCCATATCCTCTCTTTATATCAAAAGAGAGAAGCTAATATCCACAATATTAGATGAGTGTAGCATAAATAGGAAGAAAAAGATACTAGCAACTGAGTTGGGATTAGAGTAGGAGAGTCCTCTAGTAAAAAGTGGAATATTATCTAAGTTTTGAAAAAAGCTAGGGGATTTAGGAGGCAAGGATCTGATGGAAAGCATTCCAAGTGAGAGGCAAACAGTGAAAAAGTATAGATTCAGGAGATAAAGAGAAATAAATAAGGAAGAGTAGAAGATAATGTTGCTGGATCCAAGATCACTTGAAAAGGACTAAAGTGAAAGAAGGCTGAAAAGGGTAAAAGAGGGCCATATTTTGAAAAACTTTCAAAATTGACCAGGATTATATATTTAATTCTGAAGGTAATAGGGAACCATGGCAGTTTATTAAGTAGAGAGCATGAACTAGAGTGTCAAGAGAAATTCTAAGGAAGGAAAAAACTAGAAGTATACTCTAATAATACAAATGTGAAGATGACTGTAACAGGGTGATAGCTATATAAGTAGAGAGAAGGATGCATATGCAATATATGTTTTGACAAATTGTAAGTATGATACTAACCTTGCAAGCTTGAATTACTGGGAGGATAATTATTTCCTGAACAAATTTTGTTTTAATTCAGAAAATAGGAGGTTTGGTGGAAAGATAATAAATTCTGTTCTGAACATATTGAATTGAAGAGTTCTATAGGACTCAAGAGTTCAGAAGTAAAAAAAAAAAATCAGTGAGTGATATAAAACTAGATGGATGAAGAGAATTTGGGATTAGAAAAAAAACAAATATCAGTATTATCTCTATAGAAATAATGATTAAATCTATGGGAGCTTATGTTATCAACAGTTAGATAGTATAAAAAGAAATAAGAAAGGCAAGGAGAGAATTTGGGGGAACTAGCTACTCTTATTGAGCATTTTCTGAAGAATATCTAGCAAAAAAAGATGGAGAATTAGTGTGACAATAAAATGAACCAGAAGACCACACTGTTAGAATAATCCAGAGAGGGGAAACTATGTTTTCATTTCTCCCTCTCTTCAATTCATTTTCCAAATTACCAACCCAATATTACAAAAAGACAAATCTGACTTTCCCTTAGTGATTGAAAAAACCTGAAGTGCTCCCAATTGTCTCTAGTTTAAAATGCAAAATATTCAGGTTATTATATTAAAATTAAAATTAACCCTAACCCTAACCCTCTGTGATTATCACCCATAAATAAATCATATTTTAAACTCACCTCCTTTGTATTTCTCTATTCAAAATGATGTGGTAGCTAATAATATGCATTGCATTCCATTCCACTTTCCACCTCCATGTTTTGTTACAAAGATTACCCAAGTCTGGACTACTCTCTCTTATCATCTTTATCTCTGAGAATCCTTATTGTCCTTCAACTCATTATTTAAATGCTACTTCATGCTTAAGGTTTACTAATTCCTGCACTTAATGTTCTTCTTTTAAAATGTCTTTTTCCCCTTGAAAATATTTAATAGAATTTTGCATATACTTTACAATTTGCTCAGCTGTGCACATATTCCATCACTCCCCTTCCCACAAATGTAAGTCATTTAAAATGGGAACTGTTTTATTTGGATTTTATTCCTTATCCCTAGCATGCTATTTTACAACAGTAATTGTTTAATATTTGTTTCTTTGAACTAAATTGACCACAACTCTGTTTCTGTCAAAAGCAGAACAGCTAACAACTCATTTTTGTCTGACTGATTCCATTCCCCTTAGTTGATGATTTCCTCCAAAATTTACTTAGTAATATGTTTACTTATTACCATTAAATAATAAATTCTTTAAGACCAGGGGTTACTTCATTTCTGTATTTTTATCCTCTGTGACTGACACACAAATTTCTTTCCCCATCATCTATAATTATATTAAAATTACAATTGAGTATTTTATCACATAAACTATAATATTAACATCAATAATCCCATAAATAATCATCAAAAAAGTAGAGAGAACAATAAGTAAAGAGAATACCTGGACTTGATTTTGAACAGCACAGAGGACCTATTTGCTGGGCTTAAGATGATCAAGACTGGGGGAACTGAGATAAATGAATATTCCCTACTAGAATTTGTGATAGAAAAGAAAGAAGCCATGCACAGTTTAACATTTATCCTAGATTTTGGAAAGCCATATTTTAAAGCACTGAGGGTAAAGCAAAACAGGATCCCATGGGCTAAAATTTTAGGTGGACAATTAGTTGAGAAAGAATGAGAAATTTTCAGAATTAAAATTCTGAAAATATAAAAACTAAACAATACCCATCAAGGAAGGGGGAAAAAAAAGGAATGTTTGTAAACAGATTGATAAAAATGTTCAGAAAACTCATCAACAAACTTAGGTTTTTAAAGAGATGTATAAACATTTTTGGCAAAGGAAAAGCAAGAGATAATTAATATGAAAAACATGCATCTTTTTGCAAGCATGTTATCAGGAATTCTAAAATTTAGAAAGAGTTGGGCATGAAAATAAAACATAGGGATAAGAAAAGGTGGTTTTTTTATGTTTTAGGAAAATGAAGGTGAAGCAAAAGAAAATCAAAAATTGGATTGGACTACTATTAGGATGAATAGTAAGATGATAGCTCAAAAGAGGGAATAGAGCTACTTATTTTAAAATTTTATATATATTTTCCCCTTAAATGATCTTTGCACTGAAAAATACAGAACAGACATGACTGACAGGAAATTGATACTTAAAATATTAAAGAGAGAAATGAAAGGGTAGTTAGCTATTTTTGATAAACTTAAGTTATTTAGCCCAGACAAACTACATCCTTTGTTATAGAAAAAAAAAAATCTATGAATGTGATTCTGGAGTTGCTGGGATAAGAGAAGAAATATCATGGAACTGAAAGGAAAAACCTGTGACATTTTTAAAGGGACCAGAATAAAATATGCAAATTAAAAACTAATAAGTTTAATTTAATTAATTTTATAATTCTATATATTTAAAAAGTTCATTCATAGATATTTAGAAAACATGGAGACCACAAAGACCACAAATTACCATCAAGTACAGCATAATAGGACTGACCATATTTCCTTTTTTGAAAATGGGGTTATAAAGTTAGTAAGTGAGAATAATGCATTAAATACAGCAAACCTAGATTTTGATAAGGTTTTGAGAAAAAAAAAAACTTTCATGCTATATGCTAATATTTCTAAATGTTTGCTGAATGATAGAAAAATTAAATTGATTCAGAACTGGTTAAATGACTAAGCCAAAGAGTGAGTAATCATTACTGATTTGGTGCCAGTTTGGAAGATCTCTCTAGTGGAATTCCCAAATGATATGGCCATTGGTCCTATAATATTTGGCCTTTTTATTAAGAATTATGTGACTTATAGTTGGCATTAATTAATTATTCAAATAAAACAAAAATGTCAAACAAGACAGGATCAAGTTCCAAAAAGATCTTGACAAGTGGAATGGTGACCTTAATTGAATGAGGTTACATTTACTATGAATACACATAAAAGCTTAAAATTAGGTTTAATAAATTAACATCCTAGGTACACAAATAAAGAGGTCTGACCAGACCACAAATTGTCTAATAAAGATAAGGCAAGTGTTATTGGACACATCCTAAGTTTCATTCAACACTGAGATGTCAGTCAAAAAAAAAAAAGAACAGAAAGAAAACTGAGGACCACTTCCATTCCAGTAACAGGATACAAAGCTTCCTGGAAAGCAAATGTGATAATCTGTTAATTCTGTTATAGTCTGTCTTTTTGTGCCACATCTGGAATATTGTGTTAAGTTCAGAGCATCAAATTTTTATAAAAATATAAATATGATGAAGAATGTTCAGAAAAGACTAACCAGAATGCTAAAAGGCTTGAGATAGCTTTACATGAGACATAGTTTAGTGAACTAGGAATGTTTAGCTTGAAGAAAAAAAAATTCTTATGGATGAGGATCAGGGGACTACATTATAGTTATCTTCAAATATGTATAGTATCAAACATTTAGAACTTGAAGCAGCCTTTGAGATCCAACTCACTCATTTTTAAGAAGAAAATTGTGAAGACCGAGTTAACACCCTGGATACCTTAGAATCAGCCAGAGTCAGGATAAGCAAATGTCCTTGGCCTTTATTATTGGTCTTTAGGGGTAGAAGTAAAGGGAATGGCTATAAGAATCTCCACACTTTCTTTTCCTCTACCGCCAAAAGTTACTCTTACTTGTCTTACTCCACCTTCTAATCCCTCCTACAATTCTCTGGGATACACCAACAGGTTGAGCCAGCACAGAATAGTGGGAAGGGCCATTTTCCAATCATATGCTAATAGAGTTCTGTTCAATTGGTAATTGGCCTTAAGTGCTGGGTTGTCCAACCCCAGTGCATCAACTCAAGAGTTTCAGCCCTTTATAGAAAAAAATTCACTCTGAAAGAGGCAAAGCAAGGTAATAAGTATTTCTTAATGACTTACTGTGTATCAGACACTGTGCTAAGCAATGAAGATCAAAATACTAGTAAAAAAAAAAATGAAAACCCAGTTCTTTGGTGAATTTATCAATAGGAGAAGGGAGGAGGCAGCATGGCAGAGGAAATGTAAGAAAGTAAAAAGGACTCAGACCGTGATGGAACTTACAAAGTGTAGGGAGATTAAGGCATAGTAACAAAGTCCATAAAATTAGGATAGAAAGGGTTTGGCAGCAAAAAGATACATTTCAAGGAGATAAAGTCACAGAAGCAAATTGTTATTTCTGAGTGTGGCGGTGCTAAGAAATTTACTCTAGTAAGACTATCTGAGTTTTGATTTTGACTTTTATAAAATCAGAAAAACTAAAAAAGGAATAAAGATTAGAAGGTTTGTGCTTTCCCACAAATTGAGGCCCTGGGGGAAAGGGAGCTACTGAAAGAGAAAGAAGTTTACTTTTGATACTAGAAGTAATTGGGAGCTATAGAACTGGATTTAAATTAGTATGTGAGATGAGACTATTAGGTCTGCATTTTAGGAAAATCACTTTGGCAGATCTATGGTAGAAAGACCAAGTAGCAGTTCATTTCATGAGTCCAGGTAAGAAGTGATTAGATATCAGAATATGGTGATAGTTGAATCAGTAAAGTGAAGATATAATGTTTAGAAGTTATGGAATTGGAAATTACAGGATTTGACAACTGGATATGTGGAGTGAAAATTAATAATGAAGAAGGGGAAGGAAAAAAAGAGGAAGGAGAAGAAGAATGAAAAAAACAAGAAGAATAATAAGAAGAAGAATAGGTAGAGGCAACATGGCAGAGAAAAGTAAGAAAATTGGATGATTTCTCCCGTTTCCCTTGGAAACAACATAGTCTTAAAAACAATTAAATTGTTAAACGGATTCAGGAGTGATAGACCCTATAAAACATCAAATTGAAACATTTTTCCAGTTTATGATAATGTAGAAAATTCAGAAATTCATCAAATATCTGCCTCATTTGGGTTAAAAGGGAATCACAGCAAACCAGCAAGAAAGCAGTTTCTTAGGTTTGGAGGAATTGTCTCTATACTAACAGTTATTGCTAAGTATGGCAATATGAATCACATTAGTTGGGGCTTATTCCCCAAGTTATTCCTAGAATGCTAAGTACCTCTCTGGGGATTTGTTCCATCAATGCCAATAGGTAATGGAGAGTAAACCTAGAGGACTTAAAAGTATTTTGTTTTTATTTCAACACCAAAAATGTTCATATCAACAATATTATAAGCATTATATTATACTTTGAATCAAATTATTACATCTTCCATGAGAGGGTTAGATGAAGAAAGAAAGACATAATAAAAAATGTAGTAGGATAAACGATTGTAGGTGGAAACTATTAGTTAGGGAAATGTAGACTCTTAGGTCTGTTTTTCTTTTATCTTTTTATGTTAAATCATTTTTAATAGATAAAAAGATTTGGACATAGATATTTAGTACAATACTTTACCTTCTGTCCTAGGCACTAGAGACCAAAGAAGTAATAAAAATTTTGTTTTCAAGCAATTTCATGGTAGAACTAGGGAGAAACAGAAATGCAATATGCATATAAACTGTATGCAAGAATAAAATTCTTTTTTTAATTAAAGCAAGGAAAATAAATAATTAAAGTTAGCAAGGAAACAAGCATTTATTAAGCATCAAACATATGATAGGCACTGTGCTAATCCTTACAATTTTGGGAAGTAGCTACTATTATTAGCACCATTTTAGCCAACCACTGACCATCAATTTAGAGAGATTCTATTAAAGAACTTTGCAACAAATTTAAAAAATTCTGAGTTACTACTATACATCTCTCAGATTGGCTAAAATGACAGGAAAAGATAATGATGAATGTTACTGGGACACTAAATATATTATTGATGGAATTGTGAACTGATTCAACCATTCTAGAGAACAATTTGGAAGTAGGCGCAGAGGGCTATCAAACTGTGCATACCCTTTGATCCAATAATGTCTCTACTGGATCTGTATCCCGAAGAGATCATAAAGGAGGGAAAAAGACTAATAAGTACAAAAATGTTTGTAGAACCCTTTGAATAGTGGCAAGAAGCTGGAAATTGAGCTCATCAGGTGGAGAATGGCTGAATAAGTTATGGTAAATGAATTTAAATGTGGGGTGTTCTTTTTCCAAAACACGGCCAGGTGATAAAAGAGTTCATATCTTTTATTGTGTCCTTCAATATAGCCCGGTTAGCTCAGAGACCTATCTCTCCACTTGGTTCCAACAGCTCCCTCCGAATGTCTCCAAATCCAAAGGTTTGTCCTTCTGACTCCAGCCAGCACCAAGGTAGAAGATACAATGAATCTCTCTTGCCTCGAAAATAGGGCTTGTAGGCTTTCTTCCAGAGTGCTCCTCTCCGACTCCTGGGAATGCTCCCAAGTAACTCTTTCAAGTGGCTTACTGGAGCTGTATTTATGCTACTTCTCTGAGAGTGGGATTGTGGGATATCTCCCAGCATGCTCTCTGGCCCTAAGGGAGATGTGAATTCAGATATCTCTTTCTAAACCCTGAATTCTCCCAAACATGTGAACTCCATTGAGTACTTAGATACTTATGAGCTCTCTAAAGGTGTGAACACAAGCATTGTTTCCATCAGTTGTACTTAGTACCTTGTTTCAAGTTCTGGCCCAAAATATCTCCTTCTAAGATCAAATCAATCATATTGAACCATGCTAAATTAGATAATTATTATGGCTTAACAGTTTGTAAAGATTCCAACACTTATGGAATTTTATTCTTCTATAAGAAATGATCAGGAAGATGATTTTAGAGAAGCCTGGAGAGATTTACATGAACTGATACTAAGTGAAATGAGCAGAACCAGTAGATCATTCTACAGGGCAACAACAAGATTATATGATTGTCAATTCTGATGAATGTGGCTCTTTTCAACAATGAAATAATTGAGGCCAATGGTCTTGTGATGAAGAGAGACATCTGCATCTAGAGAGAGGACTATGGGAACTGAGTGTGGATCACAACATAGTATTTTCACTCTTTTTATTGTTGTTGTTTGCTTGCATTTTATTTTCTTATTGTTTTCTTTTTTGATATGATTTTTCTTGCATGACATGATAGTTGTGGAAATAAGTATAGAAGAATTGTACATGTTTATATTATTTTGAATTACTTGCCTTCTAGGCAAGGGGTGGAAGGAGGGAAGGGAGAGAAAAATTTGGACTGCAAAGTTTAGCAAGGATGAATGTTGGAAATTATCTATGCATATGTTTTGAAATTAAAAAAAAAAACTTTAATAAAAAGAAATAACTTTGCCACCAAGATACATTGGTACATTTTCTGAAATTATATTACAGACTAAGTAAGAGAGTAAGTCTGAGTCACTGGAGAATAAATTAATTGTCTAAGGTCAAATATGCCATCTATATCATTACAAGGATTTGAATCCAGGTTCTGCTGATTCTATAGCCAGCTCCCTATTCCCCATTGTCATAAACTGCTTCAATAATAGAAAGTATTTACAAAGATAATTATGTGTGTGGGCCAGAGAGAAAGAAAGAGGAAAAAGGGAGAGAGGAAAGAAGAGAGGGAAGGAGGGAAGGAAAAGGGGAGAAAGAATTAAGGAGGAAAAGAGGGAGAGAAAGTGCTTTATAAATGCATTATTCAGGACATGACATTGAAAACTGGTTTATGTTATTTTTAATCACATTATATATGTGTTATAATCATCAATGTGTATATAGAGGTATGTGTGTGTATGTATATATCTACATATGTATACAAAAATAGATCTTTTCTTAACTGTAGCTTGCTTGGAGGATAAAAGGGGAGAAAATAAATAAGAAGCACAACAGAGAACCAAAGAACAATTTACAAGGAAGTAAAGAAAAAATGGACATTCATGAATATAATTTCTTCTACTAATATAAACATATATGTACATATAATGTATATATACTTTCTTGATCTGATAATGTGTTGTTATATATTTTGAATCCTTCCTGATGTTCTGCTAGGCACATGACAATGTTCTCTTTTACTTTATTTTGTTTTGTATTCTTTTCTATTTTTCTTATTCTATGTTTTCAAATAAAATAAGGAAAAAAAAAACCAAGACTTTATAAATATCCCTCCTAGTGGAAAAAAAGTTTTTAGTTAATTAAAATATTTGAGAAAAGGGTTTGAAGTCATTAATTATCTTGCAGAGTATTTTAAACTTAATTGATTGTTAAGGGATATTACAAGGTAGTAGACTTGCTAGAAATAATCCTCTCTGAAGAATGGTACAGTTTGATGGATTCTGCTGAAGCAGACAATGGTGACCCTCATTAAGCCAAGCACTTGAATAAAAGGGCAACATAAAAAACTTTGTTTTAAACGATGATCTAGTGAAAAGCAAAGCATAAGATAACAATGACATGAAACCCTATTAAATAATCTGAATCAAATTTTACACAATGTTTACGATGAAATTTTGAACATTGTATTTTTATAATATTAATAGAAGGTTACAAAGACAAAACCCAGCAGAAGTATTATTTTATCAATCATTTTTTTCCCCACCACTGGAAATGTTCTTTACCTTAGGAGGGAACAGCAGGATAGAACTGGTTGGCTTATGAGCATGAAGACATTTATTTCTTTAAAAAATTTTTTTTGTATTGTAGCTTTTTATTTTCAAAACATATGCATGGGTAATTTTTTCAACACTGACCCTTGCAAAACCTTCTGTTCCAAATTTTCACCTCCTTCTCCCCATTCTCCCCCCCCCAGATAGCAGATAGTCCAACACATTTAAATATGTTAAAATATATGTTAAATCTAATATATGTATACATATGTATAGTTATCTTGTTGCACACACACACAAAAAAAATAACAGATCTAGAAAGAAAAAAAAAAAAAAAACCTGAGTAGGAAAACAAAAATGCAAGCAAACAATAACAGGAGTGAAAATTGTATGTTATGGTCCACATTTAGTTCCCATAGTCCTCTCTCTGGGTATATATGGCTCTCTTCATTACTGAACAATTGGAACTGGTTTGAATCATCTCATTATTGAAGAGAGCCATGTCCATCAGAATTAATCAATCATCATACAGGAAGATATTTGTTTCTTAATCTATAAAGAAGGACATCCATATTATGACATCAACAAAGCTCTTTATACAACAGGGATTATGTTGTAACAGGCCCAGATCAATGGAGATATATCATGTTTCAATCAGTAAAGTACAGTATAGGAAATAAGTTGTTGAACCTAGTTAGGAAACTAATGCTTGAATCTTTTTATTTTAATTATTTGTTTTTATCATCAGAAATTAGGTATTCATCCAGCAATGAGAGCACACAATGTGCCTAGGCATTGAGCTATATTCTAGAGGGTTTTTGTTTATTTGTTTTTGTTTTGCTTCTTAAGAATGCAATTCTTAAGCTACTTGTAGGCAGAAGGGGATGAAGCATTAGAAAGGAAAGATTAAAGATTCTAAGAGTAATATGCAAGAAGAGAAGGGAAGTGATAAATTCAAGGATAAAAGTAAATGGATCTTGCAACTTCACCAAGCCTAAATTCATTCATCTATTAAATTATGGATAAAATTACTTTCAAAAATGATTTTGTCACCGAAGTATATGGTGGACAGAAAGAGGGAATATTTGAGGCCTTCGGGAAACAAATCAGAAGTCAGTATAGGTACATGATACAGTAGTGATGAATGAATGAAATTATCCTAACATCTATTTCTTAGAGCAAGTATCCCCACCCTCCCTCCTTTCTTCCTTCTCTTCCTCTCTGTTTTTTTCTCTGTCTCTCTCTGTCTCTGTCTCTCCATCTTTTTCTCTGTTTCTTTTTCTTTCTAATCATTTCTCTTGGACCCTCTAGAGTCATCAGCCACTGCATTAACTAAAATGCTTAAGTTTTCCAAAATTGTTTTTATTTTTATTACTAATTAAATTTCATTCCAATTCACATTGTATTACCAAATGTTTCAAAAATAGTTTCATGTTGTTATTTCCTATAGCAACAAAAATGTTCAATTATGTTCTTGCATCTTATATCATAATATGTTCATTCAAATCCTTGAATGAACTTGAAAAGTTCTCCCCTTAGTTAGCAGTTCCTTACTACAACAAATAGAACTGCTATAATAAATATTATTGTATAAATGGATTTTTTGTCTTCCCTTTATCCTTGAGATAGAGATCTAGCTAATGACATCATTGGGCCAAAAGGTATTTGCAATTTACTGGTTACAGGGTACTACATTAAAACTGCAGAGTATATAGAATTATGGGCAAGCCTCTCAGGAAGTCTTGAATTCAAATCTGCCCTTTTATACTTACTGGTTGGGTGATCCAGGGTAAATAGGGTGATCCAAAGCAAGTAGCTTAACTCTTGCCTGGTTCCATTAATTAATCTGTAAATTGTTGATAATAATAGCAACTATTTTCTAGGGTTATTGTGAGATTTAAATGGGGTAATATATGTAATTCACTTGGCAAATTTAATGTGATAATACCAGCTATTATTATACAGATAATATTTCATTAGAAATAAAGTGGTTTCAAATACTTTTGCTTTTTGGCTTTGGAAAAGAAGTTATTTAAACTCTCTGAACCTCTATTTCCTCATATGTGAGATAAGGTGTCTAAACTAAATGGACTTTAGCATTTCTTTCCTTTCCTTTCCTTTCCTTTTATTTTCTATTAAACTATATTATTACCTGTTCTTAATTTGTACTCAAAATATTTGAAAATTTGAAAGGATGGTATATGTAGAGCAGTGGATAGAACATCAGAAAGACGACTTCAAATGATGGTTCAATTATTTACTACCTGTATGGAGTAGGAAAGTCACTCAGTTTTGTTTACCTCAGTTTACCTATAAAATAATACTTCACAGAGATTATTGCAGAGGATAAAATGAGATGATATTTGGAAAAATTTTTTATATACTTTACAGCAAATGCTACCTATTGTTTTGTTTTTAGTCAAAAGATTTGAATTCAAATTCTGACTCTGTTACTTATTGTTTATCAATGAGATTTTGAGAAATTCATTCATTTTCCTCTGCATCACTTTTCTCATTATAAAAGGAGAATTTTGGAAAACATATCCTTCCAACTCTTAAACTTTGAACTAATTCGACATTTCATATTCTATAGGTAAGCTAATTGGGTTTACCTCTCAGAAATCATTAAATTATTTAGTGACATCCATGAACATATACAAAAAATCCATTCTTCCTCTATTGCATTTAAAATTTTACTTCTTGGGGGTGCAGCCAAGATGGCAGAGAAGGCACACATGACTTTCTAAGCTCCTCTCATAACCTCATGACCAATTATTAAATTCAGCCTCAAAAATAGTGCTTGACTGGTAAAACTTACGAGGATTAGAAGTACAACAACTCATCAGCCGAAGATAATCTGGAAGATCTCCAGGAAAGTTTGTTCTGATGAGTGGGAACAGACCAGCATAGGCAGGGAAGTAGGAAAGGCTAGCAAACAGAGCTGATGGGAAAGAGGGTGGCCTCTGAGGTTACAAAATTACAGAGGCGACTCCGGTATAGGCTGACTGCTCTGCCTTGATTGCAAAGCAGTAAACCAGCAGAGAAAGCCAAGGCAGAAAGTATCCTAAAAAACTGCCAGAACCTAATAGGATTTGGCTATACCCACCCAAAACCAGAAGTGAGGGACTCACTACAGACCATAACACAGACCTGCAGCCACATTCCACAGTATGGGCTTATTCAGGGCAGTTACAAATCTGCACAGCAGGTGGGCACAGCCCAGGTCAACCCCTAATCTGCACAGTGGGGGGCTTGGCCTGGGGCAATAGAACTTCCACAGCAGGATTGTGCTTCCCTGGGCAGAGATTCTTCCAGTCTGTGTGGGACTACTAGCTGGTCAGCTGCTAATATCCACAGCTCCCCTTGGGCTTTGGCCTGGGGTAATGACACTTTCATCATTCAGCATCTAACCTCAGGGCAGTTTCTAACCTGCACAGTGAGGTTCTTCACTGTGCACTTCCACAGCTTGGGCCTGTGCTAATCAGGTTTGAATCACTTCTGTGGGGTGGAGGGTGAGGGCGGAACTTTCTCCCAGAGCACTCCCATAGCTCGGCTGCTCTTTTCAACCCTTTATACCTATTCCTGCTTTGCAGAGGAAGCTGGTAACTTCCTTGCCCCGAAGGCAGAACCTAAAGGCTTTTAAAAATGATTTAAAAAATCAAAAGGATGATCAATAGCTTCTATACAGAAAGAGAGCAGGTTTGCAACCCCAAGGAAACTAACAGCAGTCTCCAAGACAGTACTCCAAAGGGGAATGTTAGTGACCCCCATCACACAACACTCTCCTAGAAGAGATCATTAAAAGTCTTAAAAGGGAGTTAGAAAAAAAATGGGGAAAGGAAAGAGAACCTATGCAAGAAAGCATGTGAATTGCAAGAAAGAAATGTGAATTGGAAAAGGTGAAGAATTCACAGGAAGTACAGGAAAACAGAATTTGTGAATTGGAAAAGGTAAAAAAAATCCCAGGAAAGTAGGACTTTTGAATTGGAAAAGATAAAGAATTCCTAAGAAAGTAGGATTTGTGAAGTGGAAAAGAAAATAACTCACTAAAAAAAAATAGTGAAATGGAAAATAATTCCATAGAGCAAAACAATTCATTTAAAAACTCAATTGGACATATATAGAAAGAAAATAATTCTTTAAAAATCAGAACTGAACAAATAGAAACCAATGATTCATTGAGACAGTAAGAATCAGTCATGCAAAACCAAAAAAAAAAAAAAAAAAGAAGGATTAGAAAAAAAACATCAAATATTTACTTGGAAAAATGACAGACCTAGAAAATAGATCTAGGAGAGATAATCTGAGGATTATTGGACTTCCTGAAAATTGTGATTAAAAAAAAGAGCTTAGATACTATTTTATAGGAAATCATCAAAGAGAACTGTCCAAATGTAATAGAATCAGAAGGTAAAATAGGCATTGAAAGAATTTATCAAACACCTTCTGAAAAAGACCCTAAAATAAAAACTCCAAAGAATATTGTGGCCAAATTTCAGAATTATCATATTAAGGAAAAAATATTACAAGAAGCCAGAAAAAAACAATGGAAATTGGAAACTAGTATTGTAAGAAATTAGAGCTTGACCCATACCTAACACCACATATCAAAATAAGATCTAAATGGGTTCATGATTTAGACATAAAAAGTAATATTAAAAACAAATTAGAAAAACATAGGATAGTTTATATTCTCAGATCTGTTGTGAAGGAAGGAATTTGTGTCCAAAGAAGAACTGAATCTCATAATAGAACACAAGATATATGATTTTGATTATATTAAATTAAAAAGTTTTTGTACAAAGAAAACAAATGCAGACAAGATCAGAAGGGAAACGAAAAATTGGAAATCTTTTTTTTTTTTTTTTACATCTAAAGGTTCTGATAAAGGCCCCATTTCTAAAATATATAGAGAATTGACTCAAATTTATATTAATTCAAGCCATTCTCCAATTGACAAATGGTCAAAGGATATGAACAGACACTTTTCAGAGGAAGAAATTAAAACCATTTCTAATCATATGAGAAGGCGCTCTAAATCATCATTGATCAGAGAAATGTAAATTAAGACAACTCTGAGATATCACTACACACCTCTCAGATTGGCTAAAATGACAGGAAAAGACAATGACAAATGTTGTAGGGGATATGAGAAAACTGGGAAACTAATACATCCAGCTATTCTGGAGAGCAATTTGGAACTATGCCAAAAAGGCTCTCAAATTGTGCATACCCTTTGATCCAGCAATGTTTCCACTGGGCGTATATCCCAAAGAGATCTTAAAAGAGCAAAAGGGACCTTCGTGAGCAAAAATGTTTCTGTCAGCCCATTTTGTAGTGGCAAAAAAATGGAAACTGAATGGATGTCCATCAGTTGGAGAATGGCTGAATAAGTTATAGTATGGTATATGAATGTTATGGAATATTGTTATATATGAAATGATCAGGAGCATGATTTCAGAGAGGCCTAGAGACAATTATATGAACTGATGCTAAGTGAAATGAGCAGAACCAGGAGATCATTTTATACAGCTACAACATATGCAATGATCAATTCTTATGGACATAACTCCTTTTAACAATGAGGTGATTCAGGGCAGTTCTAATAGGTTTCTGATTGGAACGAGCCATCTGCATCCAGAAAGAGGATTGTGGGGACTGAATGTGGATCATAACATAATATTTTCACCTTAATTGTTATTTTCTTGTTTATTTTTTGTTTTCTTTCTCATCAATTTGATTTGATTTTTCTTCCACAGAATGATAATTATGAAAATTATGTAGAGAAGAATTGCACATGTTTAACATGTTTTGGATTATTTGCTGTCTAAGGGAGGAGGTAGGGGAAAGTAGGGAGAGAAAATCTGGAAGACAAGGTTTTGCAACTGTGAATGTTGAAAACTGTATATATAAATATATATATATATATATATATATATATATATATATATATATATATATGTTTAGTATATATTTTGAAAATAAAAAGATAAAAAAGGGCAAAAACAATATTTTGTACAAAGGATATTTTTCTTGCCAAAGGATACAGTATATTGTTGCTGTTATAGACAGATATTTTGAGAATTCATATGAATAGAAAAAAACACCCTGTTTTATAAATACTGATAATATATGTATATAAATTCAAAAGCTGTACTGATGGTATTTGGAAAGTATTGAGATAAAATGATCTGTGTTGTAGATTTGATAATTTAGAGCTTTTTGTAATTATGATAGAGTAATATCTTCCTTATATGGGAATAATTTGAAGTTACAATGAAAGAATGAGAAAAATAAAATTTGTAGAAATATGAACGTAAAATAATTTAATTTCAAGGGCTCCAAAAGATACTGAGGACTTATTGGAATCTTTAGAGAGCTACAGAGAATGGGTACCATAGCTAATTCCATATACATTTTGTGGTGGAAAAGGGTAGCATACACACAAAGAAATCATAAATATTTGGAGATTGAGCTATCATTAAAAGGAATTTAGACTATTAATTTATTAGAAGAAATTTGGGGAATTGTGGTTTAAAAAAATTCAAAGACTCAGTAGGCTTTCATTTAAACTATTTTAAGAAATATCAGTAGAAACAGGGGACAAAGAGAAAATTGAGAAGAGATATTGAAGACTTTGGTCACCCTAAAATCATCATAGAATTTGAATATAACCAAATGGAGGCAGTCTTTCTCTGAGAACTTTGGCTAGCTATTGATAGAGCATATTGAAATGAGTCAGACAAAACCAGAGATAAGTGGAGTTTTTGATAATCTTTATGATGTCTCTAAACCCCAAGTGTAATACACATAGAATGCTACATGTGGTGGGTAATGAATGCTACTGGTCTGATGATTTGGGTGAAAACTCTATTGAACAAGATGGCTTTATATTTCGCTAGACAAGGAACTGACAGATCACTTTTACCACATTTCTTTTATTGAAATGAATTGGATACCTTAATAAACTAACCCTAAAGTGAAACAGATAAAAATTAATATTTCCCCAAAACCTTATAAAAGTGAAATCCCAAACTCCTTTCCCCATAATATTAGATTTTGAAGAAAAAAAAAAAAAAAAAAGAACAACTGCAGGATTGGAAAGGGACAGAAGTTGGTCTATTTTTCAAGAGAAAAAAAGTGTGGATCTTATACATACGGATGACTGCTTGCTCTGAAATTTATATAGTTTCTGATTTAGGAATGGTTATGTAACATCTATAAAGCAGGAGTGATTAGGATGTTAGATGGCACGGTGAATAGAGCATTGGCCCTGAAAGCAGGAGAACCAGAGTTCAAATCTGACCTCAGACACTTAAGCTTACTAGCTGTGTGATCCTGAGTAAGTTACTTAACCCCAAATGCTTCACTAAAAAAAATGAAAAATAATTATTTTTCATGAGGGGAGTGGATTCACTTGCAGACCAGGCCACTCAGACTAGAGAAGCAGTACTTCAGTATACATTAGTATTAGACTACTTGCTGGCTGAAAAAAGATTTGTAGGAAATTAAAGTTTTGATGTGTGAAAATTGATTATAATGGACAGGTAGTGAAGGAAATTGTCAAAGATATCAGAAAATTAGGCTGTGTCCCATTCCAAACTTGGTCCTTACCATTTAATATCTCTTGGTGGTCTTGGCCTAGAAACAGCTGGTGGAAACAGATTCTTTGATTCCTGCTGATAGCTTTAAGTGGAGTCATACTACTCTCTGTCTACCTCTCTTGTGTGATACAGCTTATCACAAGAATAATACGAACATCACTGGTCAGAATATTAAGGAGTGAATAACCTGGAGGGGAAGGTCCAGTTAGACTTGGGAGTATTATAAGGATGAGGATGGACCCCCAGTGGAGAAAAAAGGACAAACTAGGTCCAGAGGGATTGGAGACTAAGAATAAAATGTTAAAGAAATGAATCAAGAATAGTTTGAAAGGTCTTCAAAGTTTAATATAGAAAGAGGGGGAATTGAATCTCATAAACCTAGAAAGGATCTCTCATAAGAATGTGACTTTGACTTATGCTGTAATTGTAACTTGAGACTTTGCAATAACAAATTGAGCTATAACTAAAAGCTGAAGGCGTTTGATTATATTGAATAAACTTTTCTCTCCTGTCTCCTCCCATCCTACCTTTTCATTAGCATTTAACTACCTAATAGATAAAATTTGTTCTAGCGTCAATATTTAGTCTCTGGGTAAATTAGAACTCACCAGCCAATGGGAGAAAAGGTCAGAATGGAGAGTGGGGGCTTCTGGTTAGGGTCTATATAATTCCATGCTTTGCAGTTTCTACTTTATACTTTGTACTCCTCAACCTGTTGGGAGTTGCTCTTTCTCATGAAAGCCTAATAAATTCTTTTGTGCTCTTTACCTTGAGAGTCTCTGATTTTAATTTGGGTAAGGGTCATTGTGGCTCAAAGGTAGATTGTCCCAAGCTATCCCTAAATGTAACAGTAGCTTCATGCTGCTCTAGCTTCCTTCCCAGGTTGGGTGATCATGGCCAAGTCCCACATTATGCTGGACTTCAGGAGCTCACTATTTGTCTTCTTTAGTTGTGTTGGAGGTCTCACAGCTAATTTGTTGAACTTCCTGCTTCTGAATCAGGACAGAATATCCAATGCTGCTGTATTTTGGCTAAGAGCCTCCCAATAGAGCTCTGGATCCCTATGTTGTGCCTGTGGTGGGCCCCCTTCCCTCTTGCCTGACAGACAGATCTTTCCTGAAGTTCTTTCAAAATCTCTTCTGGAAATTTGTTACACTCCAAATATTTGTGGGTTCTGTCACTCCAAAACTCATCCAGAGGCTTGATTTGGGCTTGATTGGAGGAAGCCAGGAAAAGCTCAGACAAAGACCTGTCTACTTTCTGTCACCCTGACTCTACTCCCCTGTTTTTGCCATTTTTAAGGCAGCAGAATGCTATAGTGAATAGAGTTCAAGGCTTGGAGTAAGGAAGTCCTGAATCCAAATCCAGACTCAGATCCTAGTTATGTGAACCTGGGTGAGTTACTTAATCTGCTTACTTTAAGGTTCTCATCTGCAAAAATGGGGATGATAATAATAGCACCTATCTTTGCGGGGCATTTTGTGGCTTAAATGAGATAATAATTATAAAATGCTTAGCATAATTTCTGACAAATAGTAATCACTAAATAAATGCTAGCAATTTTAACTATTTCATTATTGGCTGCTTCTTATGAAAGGATATTTAAAGAGGCAGTATATGTTACACAAAGATGTAACGAATATGGACTTAGTGACTTAATTGTATCTTAATTGCATCTATGACATTTAAGGGAACTTTTACTATGTCCATACTTATCTTAGGTATCAACTATCTGTTCACCTTTTTTGTTTTGTGGTCTAAAGTCCAAAGTTAATTATCCTTTGCAGAAAGTTTTTTAAAGTTTGCAGTTTATGAAAAGTATACCAAATGTCTTATATAATTTATGCATCACACAAACATCATAGTTTACTTCTATATTTGTTGTTCATGTAAAAGTTTAACAGAAAAATAGATTTAGATTAATAGATTAATCCTCTTAAAAATATTTTTGTCATATTGTTCACCTACCTAAAATTTTAGATTTGCTTTTCATATCTCTTAAAATCAAGTCCAAAGTACTTATCTTGACATTCAAGTATCTCTTTCATCATACCCTATTTATCCTGACATTCAAGTATCTCTTTTATCATACCCTATTTATCCAAGTGAATTTCCCATTATTCCTCAATATGACTCTTCTATTCAAGTGATACAGTCTCCTTCACAAACTCATATAATTTCTGAGTTGAAATTAAACAATCACAGAATTTTTAAATTGAAAGTGACCTTGCCAGTCATCCAGGGAGTGGGAACCCACTACATCTCAAGGCCACACATTGTACCTATGAGTGACTCTAATTGTGGTTAAGGTTTCCTAACATCAAAAGTAAATTTGTCTCTATAATTTCTACTTCCTGCTCCTGGTTCTTCCCTCTGGCAATGAAATAGGGAACTTAGAAACCATCTAGTTCCAATTGAACCTGATAACTTGTTTTGTAGTTTCACTTAAAGACCTTAAATAAAGGGAATCCATTACCCCTAAAAAAATTAATTCCATGTATATAAGTGTGTGTATGTGTCTATCAATATATGTATACATATATATATAGCATTTAAATTCATGTGTGAATGTGGAATAAATATATGTATTATATACATATTTTCCATATGCCTATTATAGATGTTAGAACAGTGGATAAAAATTTGAGTTTAAATTTGATCTCAGAAACCTACTAGCAATGCGATCCTTGGTAAGTTATTTAAAAAAAGATAGATCATGTACATAGATATAGCTATAACTACGTATCTACACAAATATAGATGTGTGCAAATGACACACATAGAATAATGCCTGAGTTTAAGTCCTGCCTTTGACTGGCTATGCATCACTGGGTGAATCACTTAACTTCTCAGTGCTCTAGGCAACTTTAAGCCTTTAAGTTGAAGAGAAAATAAATGCTTACCCTTGTAGAAATTTCTCATCCAATACTGCCTTATTCCAGCAAAAGCATAGACAGGTCCAGACAATATTGCAAATATTCAGAACACATCAAAGAACTTTTTTTTTTCAATTTTAATTTTAAAAAGTCAAACACTTTGCTCTACATGGATAAGAGTAAGAATGTGTGTGTGTGGCGGGGTGGGGGGGTTATTGGTGGTGAAACAGATATATCTAGATAGTGAGATAGAGCATTTGACTGATAGACATCAAATTAGATATACACAAATAGACACATATGTACATATGTGAGCATATGTATATATATACGTGTGTGTTAACATTTATATGGAACTTAAAGTTTTATAAAGTTCTTTGCAAATTTTTCATTTTATTCTCACCCCTTACCTTGGGAAGTGGGGTATAATTCTTGTTCTTTTCTCTTCTCTTCTCAGTTTCTCTATATCTATTCTTATTATATATGTATGTGTGTATATATATCTGCATACATACATTTGCAGGTATATACATATATACATATACACACACTCTATCTGGATCTGTACATATCACATATAATATGTGTGTATTTACATAATGCACATATACATATATGTATACATACACATACACATACTGAGTCAAAGATGGTAAGCTCCTCCTTGTCCAAGGTCATTCAGTTAATAAGTGTCTAAAACCAGGATTGTAGTCAAATCTTCCTGACTCCAGATCCAGTGCTATGGGTACTTGTGTATTTGACTGTGTAAAATAGAGTCATAGTCTAGGTATGACTTTGGATTTATATTATCACCTCAAATTCATCTCCTATGACCATTATTTTTCTTTCATTGCATAAAAATAAAAGAGATTTAGACAAAATTATTCTCCAGCAGGAAACAAGATGTGTTGTCTCAAATTTATTCAGTGTGGAACCAGAATTGGCTGTTCTGACAGTTGTTTAGCATTGCATTATGTTGGAGATAACCTTGGCTATAAAGGTAGGATTACGTTTAGATACATTTGTAAACCATTTACAACACGTAGTTTTGAAATTCCTTCCTGTAACAGGATTTTGGCACCTTCTAGAAACAGCTAAAATAAATTGGTTTTAAACATTTTATGTCACCTAACATTAAGTAGGATTTTCTGTATGTTTCCTATATCAGGTGAAATAATACAGATCTTCACAAACTAGCTGTAGACAGAATAGGGTGGAGGAATGGAGGAAAAGGGGAGAAAAAGGAAAAGAAAAAGGCCTAACAATGGCCTGTCTTTTCTTCCAAACTCCTCACAATCGGACTCCACTTCACACACCCCTACCCTGACACACACACACACCACACATATTCCTTCTTTATTCTTGAAAATAGCAAATTATTATATTATAGATTATATTAATTGCCATATACTTTGTAATTATCTATTAGGTAGTGGACTAAACTTGGGGTCAATAATACTGGGTTCAGTATGTCTAGGATAAGAGGTGTTGTGAGTTTTAAATGAGATAATAAATGTAAAGAACTTTGCAAACTTTAAACCAAGATGTAAAGGTTAGATATTGTAGTTATTAGTATTATCACACTAGAGAGAATAACCAGACCAACAGGCTATTAATTCCCTGAGCATTCTACTTAATTTTGGCTGAGTTTTAGCAATGTTTGTAGAAGAATATTGGGGTATACTGGCAAATATATAACACTGGGTTCACAAAAAGAATTTAACACACATTTTAAAGTTTATTTTGCAATATTAACATTTTCTTAGTTCTACACAGCCAAAGGGACAATAAATAAAGTCCTGAATTGTAAAGATTTTTATATCCAAGGTGAAAATGATCACTGAAAACTTAATTGTGTTCTCCCAAGGCAGTTAGAGTTGCTCCATCACAACCTTGTCTAGGACACATATTATCTATCTAAACCTTCCAATTTTAACCCTGAGGAGATCACACAATCTCTTAAAGTCTCAGGGATTCTCTAAGACTAGAGAGCCTGGACAAAAAGCTGATTTCCACCTGGAGTTGATTTCTCCTAGTCTTTTCAAACACTAATAAAATGGTAAGTTCACAAACAGGAATCTAAAGATCTGGAGTGAAAGTTCACACATATACATACTAAATAAAGAAAGTGAACAAATAGGCTATTTTAAGTTGTTTATAGGTACTACTAAAATCTAGCTTTAAATGATACTTTTCTTTTTGTTTGTTTCAAATCTAGAAACTGTGATTACTCACCATAGGAAATGCCCTTCTCAGAATTTTTCACCTTCAGCTTCCCCTGGCAATAAGCTAAGAAGGCAACTATTCATTTTTTTTTTTTAATCTCACCTTACAAAATGTAAATGTTGGGTCAAATGGACTTTGAAGAAAAATTTCTATAGAATGTAGCATAATACACATAATATCCCACAAAGTGAATTTTTTCAAAGTAATTAATTATATTCCTTGTCTTTGTATTCTTTGACCTGAAAACAGTTCATGATACAAATAAAATTATAAATAACAAATTAATGTATTCTTATTGTTAATTAATAGATTATTGGAATAAAATATCCTTGAGAGCAAAGATTTCTTCAATCTTTGAATTTATATTGACATTGCCTAACACTGTTGCTGGCATATAGTAGGTGCTTAATAGTAAATATATATTGTTTGATCAGTTATTGCTATGATATAATAGAATGTGACTTCAGGAAGAAATATTTTTCATTTTTGTCTTCAAATAGTATATCTAGGATAGAAGAAATTTGCCACTTAATGAATTTATGTCTATTGATCTTTTGTTTGTTTTTTATTTAAATCTATTCCAATCCCTTACTTTAGAGATAAGGAAAAAGAAAGACTAAAATTTAAATGATTTACCTACAATCACTTAAGTAGTATTGGAAAAAAGATTTTGTCTTGATAGCCAGCGCTACTTCTATTAGCACTCTGATCTTGAGCAAATCTCCATTCAGAAAAAGGCTAATATACTTCATGTTAGATAGAATCTGCCAGCCTAAAATGAGTTAACATGTGTAAATCACTTTATAAACATTAAAAGTATTGCATAGTGGATAACTCTTATTAATATGTTTCCAATTAATAATTATAATAATAAAATCTATACAACTTTTCATATACTTTCAAGGCTAATTCCAACTAAATTAATCATATCTTGTTATTGAGTAATCAATTTAATAAGTTAGTATTTCATTTAAAAGCATTGTATTAGCCCTATGTGCATATAGACCCTTAATCCCTTAATCCCATCCTTTTTTGGCAATTTTCTTCAAGTAATAGCCAAGGAAAATTGTAAATATTTTACTAATTTTTGTATATCAAAAAAAAAAAAAAATAGGGCAAAGGTCCAGAATACCTCTGGTTGATGTTGGAAAGGGAAATGAAACTTTTTTAGTTCTCTTATCTTTAATGAGACAGGAAACATGGTTAAATCCTTGAGAATACCAAATCATACTGGTATTAAAAATCAACTTGTAAACAAGTTTTGTGGATGGAGCCAAGATGGCAAAGTAAAGGCAGGGACTTGAAAATTATGTTTAAGTAATGACTATAAATAAATTTTTAAATGACAACCCATAAAAAGGTAGAGTGAAACAATTTTCTAGACCAAGACAACTTAAAAAATTAACAGGAAATATCTTTTACCACTGGATGAGAGTGGAGCTCAGTCTAATACAGGCTATGCTACCATATTTCTGGCCTCATCAAACTAAGAACAAGTCTTTAGTACTCACTGAATCAACAAAGGCAGCAGCTGCTTCCAGAGCCCTCAGCCCACAGATTATAAGGGGGTCAAATAACTGGTAAGAAGATCACAAGGGACTTTTTGCTGTCACTTAAATAGGACTCTGTTGCTTTGCCAATTCTCAGATGGAGGCTTCAGACCTGGATAGCAGTCTCAGAGTGAGGAGGAGCACTAATGTACCAGAGCTTGCAGCCAGAGTGGTATAGAGACCCTCTACATAGTTCCAGGTCAGAGAAGAGTTCTTGTGGTTACTCACAGACAAGAGCATAAATCAGAAAATTTATTCCTTTTCATACCTTAGAAAAACTGAAAACTTACAGATCTTTAGAATTATCTCTGAAAACATCTGCACAAAACCTCTGAAGCTTGAGACATTGCACTTTCCACCCTGGAAATAGAGCCCTATTACAACAAAGATTTAAAGGAATAGAAAAACTAGCAATCAAGAGTAAAAAATTCTGATGATAGAAACTTACTAGGGTGACAAGGAAGATCAAAATAGACACTCATAAGAAGATAACAAAGTCAAAATTTTTATAATTTCAGAAACCAATAAAAAGTATGAATTGCTTTCTATGCATGGAAAAACTTAAAAAAAAAGGAGTTTGACAATCAAGTAAGAGAGGGAGAGGAAAAAAGGGAAGAGAAATGAGTATGAAGTAAGAAAATCATGAAGAGCAAATCAATACCTTGGTAAAATAGATATATATCACACATGCACACACACAATATTAAAAATAACATCTTGAATAATAGATGAAGCCAAATGGTAAAGAAAGTACAAAAGGCCAACAAGAAGAATGTCTTTAAAAGAAGAATTGACTAAATGGAAAAGAAGATACAGAAGCCCACTGAGGAAAATAATCCCATAAAAATTAGAATTGAGCACTCTAAAGCTAATGACTTTATGAAAACAAGAAACAATGAAAAAATGGGATGTGAAATATCTTATTGGAAAAACAACTGACCTGAAAAATAAATCCAGCAGCAATAATTTAAGAATTAGTGGACATCAACTCATGAAAGCCAGAATCAAAAAAAAAAAAAAAAAAAAAAAAAAAAAAGAATGTAGATATCATCTTTCATCTTTCAAGAAATTACCAAGGAAAACTGCTCTGATATTCTAGAACCAGAGGGTGAAATAGAAAAATAAAAGAATGCCCTAATCACCTCCTGAAAGAGATCCCAAAATTTAAACTCCCCAAAATATTATAGTCAAATTCCAGAGCTCCCATGTGAATGAGAAACTATTTCAAGTAACAAGAAACAAATGATTCAAGTCACAATCCAGACAACAAAAAATTTAGCAGCTTCAACATTAAAATAGTGAAGGGCTTGGAATATGATATTCTGGAGGACAAAGTAGCTAGGATTAAAACCAAGGATCACTTACCCAACCAAACAGAGTATAATTCTTCAAGGGGAAAATCAATATTCAATGAGAACTTTTTTTAAAAGTTTTTTTTTTTTTTATTTTTCAGAACACATCCATAGATAATTCTGCAACATTAGCCCTTGCAAAACTTTGTGTTCCAGTTTTCTCCCCTTCTCTCCCTCCCTCCCCCATGGCAAGTAGCATAATATATGTTAAACATGGCAAAAAATATATGTTAAATCCAACACATGCATACATATTTATATAATTATCTTGCTGCACAAGAAAAAATTAAATGAAAAAGGAAGAAAAAATGAGAAATAAAATAAAATGCAAGCAAACAACAACAAAAAGAGGAAAAGTGCTATGTTGTGATAGATTCAGTTCCCACAGTCCTTTTTCTTGGTAAATCGACTGATTCTCTTCAAAATGAGGACTTTTAAACATTCTTGGTAAAAAGACCAGAGCAGAATAAAAAAATTTGACTTTCAAATACAAGACTCAAGGGAAACAGAAAAGGGAAACAAAAAGGGAAATTACAAGGGACTTTAATATTAAACTGCTGATACTCCTACATGAGAAGGTGAAATCTGTAATTCATAAGAAATTTCTCATTATTGGGCAGTAAGGAGTGAATGTATACAGGGAGCACATGTGTTAATTAAATGTGAAGGAATAAAAGGAATGTGTTGATATAAAGGGAAAGGAAAAATGAGTAAATTATTTCACATAAAAGAGGCAAAAAAATGTTTTGTATAATGGAGAGGAAGAAAGAGGAGGTAAGAGAGAGGTAAGGTAGCTTAAAAAGGAAACACTATGCAAATTCAATTGGGTATAGAAATCTACCCAACTTACAGGAAAGTAGGTGAGGAAGGGAATAAGAGAAGAGATGGGGTGAAAGGAAGCCAGATTGGATTATGGTATATTCAGAAGCAAAATACTTTTGAGGAAGGACAAGTTGGAAGGAGAGAGAATACAAAAAATGGGGGAGCAGGTAGAGTTAGCAACAGTAATTGCAAGAAAAACTTTGAAGCAAGTTTTTCTGATAAAGATCCCATTTCTCAAAAAAATAGAGGGCTAAGTAAAATTTATTATATAAAAAAGAATCATTCCCCAATTGTTCATATGAAAAGATATAAACAGTTTTCAGATGAAGTAATCAAAGCTATTTATAACTATATGGAAAAAATTCTCTCACTATTCATTAGAGAAATGCAAATTAAAAAAAAAATTCTGAGATATTATCTCATACCTATTAGATTGGCTGATAGTACACCAAAAAACAAAAAAAAAAAGATGAAGGGGATATCTGGAAAATTAGCTATTAAGGCATTTTTGATGGAGTTGTGAACTGATTCAACCATTCTGAAGAGCATTTTGGAATTGTGTTTAAAAAGCTACAAAATCATGCAAAGCCTTTGACCTAACAATTCCCCCACTAGATCTGTATTCCAGAAGAGATTTTAAAAAAGGAAAATGACCTATATATAAACAAATATTTATAGCAAAATATTTTTCTTGGGGGAAGGGAAGGGGGGGAGGAAGAATTGGAAATTGAGGGGATGTTCATCAGCTGTGGAATGGCTGAACAAATTATTACAAGTGATTTTGATCAGATACTATTATTGTGCCATAAGAAATGATGGTCAACATTCTCTTAAAATGAAAAACTTGGAAATACTTACATGAACTGATGCAAAGTTAAATTTATTTTGTACAAAGTGATAGCAATATTATGAGACGATCTGTGAATGACTTTGCTGAGACATAAGGCAGGAAGGGTGAAAATTTTGGAAGAAAAATTTGAAATTTTGCCAAGGTTTACCAAAAACCATATTGAAAACTATCTTTACCTGTATTTGGAAAAATAAAATACTATTAAAATAAGTCATTATCATGGATCTAAAATTGAAAATGCTATTAGAGATTATCTAGTTCAATGTAATTATTTTACAGAAGAAGAAATCAGAGAAGTTAAATTATTTGCTAAAGATTATGCTATTAATGACAGAAGCCTGATGTGGAGAAGAGTTGTAAGGAAAGCACATTTCTTTATTAAAGCTCTAAAGTCTTCATTTTATTTTATTCATGGTGGCCAATAGAACAAAGCATCACTGAAATTTCTCATTGAAATTGTCATAGGGCACTTGATGATAGGTTACTGACTCCAAAAAACTTTCTTGGCATGAAAATAGAACATCATTTTACTAAAATACAGTGATATTAATAAACCATTTTAGCTAACCCTTTTCATTGAAAACAAGCTAATATGACCTTGATTGGCCTTTAATAACACCCATTATTTTAATTTTATCAGGACCTGATGTGTACAGTCATTAATTAACCTCATTTACTAGAACATTAATCCTGTAGGAAGCAATGTAGTGGCCTGTAGAGTATGTGCAGGTATCCAATCAATAACACTCATTTACTTCTTCATAAAACATTAAAGATAATCATCATTTAATTTTGAGTCTCTCAGATGGCTTTGTACATACCTTAAATTATACATACATATATATATATATATACATGCACATATAATATATTGTATATTTATATATATTATATAATTCATATATACTATACATTTGATATTTTAAACATATCTATATATTTATACATACATATATGCACATTATCTAATCTTCATTGCATTCATATATGTTTACATGCAATACTGGTGTGTATACACATACACATTTATGTAAAATAACACAGACACATTTTATACATGTGTGTAAACATATGTGTGCATATAAGAAATATAAATATGTGTTTATGTGAATCTATGGGTATGATTGTGTGAAAATACATACACATATAAATTACTACAAAATTTTTGCTTCTCTGATTATTTCATGCTTAATACTTAGCTGCCATAAAACTGATACTAATTCAATAGGGAAGTATGCATGGAAAATATGTATATATTTCCTGCCTCTCTGTTGCTCCCCTTCACACAAACAGAAAGACATATAGATATACACCTACAAACATATACAAAACACTAACATGGTCATTCAGCCCCCTGGCAAGATTTTACTAACCCAATGAACTGCTAGTAATGACTAAAAGATGAAATAGAGACACAGAAATCTATCTGCTTTTCCCTTGTATGCAGAAAAAAGCCTTCTAGGCAGGCATTTCAGCTTAGCACATTCATTACCTTTTAATTGCTTCTAAATTGCATTGTGACCTGTCACATCAATGGCCAAAACTATATATAGGAGAGTGACACAATTGGGATATTTATGTTGTTAACAAGTTATACTATCTGTTGTATGTATGTGTGTGTATGATATGCATGATGAGAATTGCTAAGGGAAATTAACTGAATGACAGCATCATCTGGAAATTTCATTAGTCTATTTTGTTTATTTGGGATTTTTTTTTTTTTTGGCTAATATGTATTTAGATAGTTTTGAAATATCTTTCTGTGTAGCTGGGTTTAGTGCTGAAAAAAAAAATAAAACAAACCAACACAAAGATACATTTTTAACCCTGATATTGGAAACAGATAGATCTTTAAAAACTAAGGTGAATAAAAATAAAAACAAAACCTTTTCTTCTAAGTAAGTCTAAAGATTTTCAGTGCTGTGGGTTTCATATGAGAGCTCTACAGAAGATTTCCTTGCATGCAAAGTCACAGCTGAATAACATGTTTTATTTAAGATTCTAAGCTGCACGGCAAAAAAAAAAAATAAATAAAAATAAAAAAAATCTCCCTTGGAGAAAAGATAAGCTGACTACTTTCAGTCTGGGCTGCAGCAAGCACAATGCCTCCAATAGTAAGCTGGCATGCCAACTACTGGGAAAGCTGAGACTAAAAAGTATTTCTCTCCTGGAAAGACTTATTCAAATAGATTGCATAATCATTTATAGAATGTATATAAGCCATCCTCACCATTTGATGATTTCAACAGGCAAATGTGACTGTCTTCAGACACTGCTTTCCCTTTGATGGCAGATAGTGAGGAGTGATCCCTTCAACCCAAGCCTCAAGTTGTACTTTTAATTCCTATGACTAATTTTTTTATTCTTCCCCATTCTTTTTAATGTATGTGTATATACATAAGAAGTTATTTAAGCATGTTATCTATTTTCTTTTCTTTAGATAGGTCTAAAAAATAATCAGTTTTTTTTTTTCTGGGATTTGAAAAGTGGGGTAGAGAAGAGGTAGGAAGAAGGGCATTTTATCATAATAAAAATCTTGCTCAGAATTAGTGATCTATCAAAAAGTAAAAAGTGAATGAGGAAGAGGAGAAGAAAAGAGAAAGAAATTAAAAAAGAAAGAACAAAGGAAGGAACAAAAGAAATAAGGAAGAAATTCACTATATGTCAAGCATTGTGCTAGACACTAGAGAAACTTCAATAGTGTTTCCATACTTATTGTGCATTTTAAGTCTCTATGTATTCTGCCTCTTTCCATCTAAATAATCCTAACATTTCTCCCACATACACAAAATTTTTATTTTGCCTTTTGTTTTTGCTTTTTCTTTTTACTTCAAACATTTACCACACTGTCCAGCAAATAACATTAATGAAATAAATGTTTGTTGGGTTTTGATGAGTCTTTCCTTTATTCGTTGTAATCATTCTATCTCCACCACTACCTAGACACAAATTTATTCTTTATGTTATTGATCTCTTTTAGTTAAAGAGGAGGGAACATTGATTGCCAACTTCACTTCATCCTAAAATTTAATTTCTCTTATAAGTTATTCTCATAGGATTAAGCCATGCTTTTTGAATTCAATAATCAGTGTGTCTATACATACATATACACATGTGTATATATATGTATACACATACATATATGTGTAAATGCATATGAATGTAAAAAGGATTAGAGAATGAGAATACACACATATATATATATATATATATATATATATATATATATATATATATATATCTTTTAAATATCTAATGTATCCAGCCTCTATTACTCCTATTGAACATGTACCAGTAATAATGGATGTCACATAAACGTGAAACCTGGGATACTCTGAAAATGTATTTCTGCTACTGCTTGCTGTTCAGTCATTTTCGGTTCTGTCTCATTTTTCATGGGATTTTCTTGGCAAAGATATTGAAGTTGTCTGTCAGTTTCTTTTCTAGATCATTTTACAGATGAGAAAACTGAAGCAAAGAGGGCCTATGGCCACATAGCTAGTAAATGTTTGAAGCTAGATTTGAACTCAAGAAAGCCTGGCACTCTAGCCACTGCACTACTCTATAAACTGGAGAAAATGCTGACTCCACAATCTGTTCCATAGTTCTAAGATAGTTTTAAGTATTGGGAGTATATTTTTGCTTATTTTTTCTAACATTTAACTTAAATTTGCTTCTTTACAATTTCTACTCATTCCTCTTAATGCTACCCTCTATGGCCAAATAGTATAGATATAATCTATATTTTATATAACTGACATTCAAATATTGAAAAGTAGTTTTCAAGCTCTCCAATCCATCACTACCAATACTGCTTTGCATGTCTTCTCTTCTCTGGGCTACTAAATCTACCTGGTACTTTCAATTAATTTTCCTATGACCTAGACTCAAGCTCTTCCATTATTCTAGTTTGTCTCCATTTTTTAATGTCTCCATTTATTAATATTCTTTCTAAATAGGAAACCCAGAAATGAATACAATACTCTAGCTGTGGTCTTACCTGATTTTATTCTATCAACAATCCTTTGAATTAAATGATGTTATTATTTCTGTTTTACACCTGAGGAAACTGAGATAAATAGATTTAAGGGACTTGTTCAGCTTCACAGGCAGTAAATATCTGAGGCTGTATTTGCATTCACATCTTCTTGAAACCAGGAATATTTATCTTGCTATCCATTTTTCCACTTCATTATGTCAGACAAATTGTTGTCTAACCACGACTTTCTGATTTTGTACTTTTAAAGTTTATTGTGTAAGCCAAAGTATGAATTTATTTTATGAAAATGAATTTCATATTATTAGATTCAACCAAATACTCTAATTGGCCAATATCACTGAAAGCTTGATTTTTTTTTAATTTGGTGTATTTATTTATCCCTACTGAGTTTGTCACCTAAACACTTGATAAGTTGTAGAGTAGCATCTTGATACAGTAAATAAACGACATATAGAAATATTGGATTTGATGTCAGGAAAACAAGGATTTCAATCCTACCTTGCATAATTATTAATTCTGTGATACTAAGCAAGACACTTAACCCCTCTGTTCTTTGGTTTCCTTATCTACAAAATGAGAGAGGTAAACTTGATGACTTCTAAGAACTCCTTCAACTCTAAATCAACAATACTTTAACCCTTATCTAACTCATATTCATATAAGTGAAGTGGTTGATTTTTAATCAAGTCACCCAATTTCACTAGAATTTACTTCAACCGATCAATATCAGTCTTTAACTAAGTGTCAAAACTCTTTGAACTGGAGTGACATGGCACATAAAAATCATGTTAGGTCTGGAAAACTTGATTATGTCTCAGGATTTGTCTATAAATTATTAAGTTAGAAGTGAATTGATTCCAGAAATTAGAATTAATCTGACATTCTAGCTACACAACATGAAAAGGAACATGAAAAAGGACAGTCCTTCACTTTAATATTAGGCCACATCCCCTCTCCCATCCCACTTTGTTCAGGAGAGAAACTTGCCAGATTCAAAAGGTATGAAAGATTTTGTTTTTCTCAGCATTGTACTCAGATAAACTGGTATATGGCAAGAACTTACTTAATATAGATTCAAAATCCTATAAGAAGCTTAGTAAGAAATTATACATGGAGAAGGGGAAGTTTTTGAACAACCCAGGATCTCAAACTTGAATACCCTTTCCTCTAGATTCTATATTAATGAGAGTATGGGAGGTAAGGGGAGGCAGTAAACTATATTGTGCCAAATGTTCATACTTTAACATTTTATTAAGTTTGTCTTTATAAAAATCTAGTTAATATTGTCTAAAATTGTTCACAACAGATGACTGAGAGGGGAAAATACAATATTGGATGCTTAAGCTAATAGATTAGAGAATCACTCCTGACTCCTCAGAGGATTCCCCCTTCCCCCCAGAATATTTGACATGCTTGGTATGGGGAAAGCTCTCATAAGTATGTCAGATGTGAAGTAGATGAAGAAATTAAGAAAAATTAACCTAGACATACAAAAAGCCTACAAAATAATTATTTTTAAGCATCTAAAAGGTTGTCATCTGAAAGGTAGTAGAAATGGGGGAAAAATAGAAATAGATAAAAATAGAAAAATAGACAGAAATTTCTGAGTGGTTTGAGGAACTTGATCTACAGAATAATTTCTTTATCATCAGAGTTATTTGCAAATGGTTGAGTAGCAGGTTTCTATTTCCTAGAAGAGGTCTTCAAAGTCTGAATAATCATGGGGGTAGGTATTTGGTACAGAACATACTTTTTTCAAGCAGATATTGGACTGATATCTTCTGAGGTCTTTTCCAACTCTGAGATTTTGGATTTCCATAAGAAAATATGATCTACATTAAAATTATGCATAATTATTTGTGATATGTTTTCCAAATGCCATGAAGATAGGAGAATAGATGGTTAAAAAAAAAAATCTTGCCTTTTAGACTTTCGTAGATAATAGGTTTGCTTTTTCCTTGGAGAATAAAATTCTAGATCTCTGGGTGATATAGAAATTGCACAGGGTATCTAAATTAACAAAATTAGATTATTAACTCAATAAAACAAAGTGGAAGTGCAATGAATATTTCCCATAGAAAACAATTTTGAAGACAGAAGAAGTTAACCATGTACTTCACAGAATTGTGGCTTGAATGTATGGGAAAATTGATTTAAAGAAAAACTCACATTATGGTCAAGATTAGTTTCATATATATTCATTAAATTGACAAATGATGAGGTATATATGAGGATTAGGAAAAACTATTCCACTCCACAGTGTTTTCTGTAAGAATCTATACATCGAATGATGCCCCCTCCCCCCAAAAAAAGAACAATATAAGAACTCTTCTTGCCTTTTTTACATATTATTCAACATCATATATTTTAAGCTAGGTTTATTGAATTGAATTAAACTTTAAAATGAGGAACTCCATAGAATATCATCACAGATGAGTTAAAAGCATCTTCTTGCTCAGAGGCATGAAAAAAGAGTGATGGTTATGACGACGAGCATAATATAGAATGGGGCATCCAAATGACTTAGTAGGAAGTCAAAAATAGAAAAAGCAAAAAGGGGCAGGATAGATAATCTGTCTAAACACCAGAAGATGACTCTGAATAATTTTAGTGAATTCATCATTTAACATTGGGTCAGGTCTTGCCAATTGTGCCCAAAAACATGTTTCAAGATCTAAGCAAAATAAGCTTAGAGAAAAATGTTCAGTCTGGGGTTTGTGTATTAATCTGTTCTAAACAATAGGTTACTGTGTAAGTCTGTGTTTCTGTATCACCAATAATATTACTGCATAAGAGACCATATCTTTTATTTCTTTTGTTTATTACTAAGCACTTAACTCAATATTCTCCATGTTTTGTTTTGTTTTATGGGGTCCACCCATATTTTAGTAATTATACTAATTGGAAATTGTCTTTGTGGAGCCAGTGGAGAACTGGATAATGTATTTTCATCTTAATGTCCTAAAATGGGTAGCATGACATAATTCTAAAATGAAAAAAATATAAAATATATATATATGTATATATATATATATATGTGTGTGTATATAAGTATACATATCACATTTATAATACATATATATATAATCTTTATATGTATTCTATCAAATATATGGATATATCATGTTATTTTGCAATATTCTATGTATTTCTATAAACACCTATGTATATATTCCATAATAAAAAAATTGCCTTTAGATATCAGATTTAGAATTATATATTAAAAAATGTAGACTATATAGATGTAGAATACGTATACATATAGAAAATTATACACACATTTTCCCAACAAAATTACAAGCATTTTCACAATGACAACAAGCTATAGCTCCACTATGAAATATTTTTTTAATCCAGCAAAATATTGTGTATTTTAATAAGAGCCCATGATACATTAATTTATATTCTTTGAAATAGGGAACCTTTATCTTTCTGCTAACAAAACTCCAAATGCAGCTGAATCTATTTTTTTTCCTTAAATGGTTCTTTGATTTGTTTTCCTTTAGATAAATGGAGGAATGCTGAGTTGTCATTAATGCTAGAATTCATAAACATTAGTCATGATAATTTACCATTTCCCAACTGGGTAAGTTCACATTTCCAATGGTCACCCAATTAATGAATGCCTAACGGATCTATCTACAAATCTTACAATGTAATACTTTCACTAAATAAATTGAGCTGAACCTTGCAAAAAAAAATGTGATGTAGGACTAGGGGGGTACAATTAAGTATACAGAGGCATAGTTGCTCTCCAAGTCCCTAAGGGTAATCAATAATTAGTTTTCCTCCTGAAATTGTTAGATTATTATAGGCATCAGACAATATTTCTGAATCCACAAATATTTATTTTCCTGGATCAGAATAGCAAATTAGGAATCATTGTTACTTAATAAATTTCCCAAAATATCCTGAGAATAAAAATAATCAAGTCAAATAAACTGTCATGAACTAGTTATTATGTAACATATTAATGTATCAATGATAGCAAAAAATGGAGAGCATATTTATTATATAGTTTATGTCTTTCTGATTTAAATATACACTCTAATAGCATTTCACATTATTAATCATTTTAGAGTAAAAAAGAGAAAATCAAGTGACCTGATTGGCTTATAAGAATTCTAAGCTGAGGTTCCGGACATTCATGGCCTGGAATTTACAAGTCTCATTGCTTAATTAACAGTAAGAATTCTGAGCACAGTTACTATAATCAGCACAATTCATGTGGGCTCAGTATTTATGAGTCTCATCAGTTAGGGAAATAGGCAGAAGGAACTGAATACTCTGATAGACTAATAAGAATTCCAAAAGTAGGGACTCTAATATAGTACAATTCAAAACTCTCAAAATATATGATTAGCATATGCTTTGTAAATAGAATTTTTAAATACATTTTTTTAGCCTACATACTATCATTTGATTTTAAATTCACAAAAGAAAAAAAATCTTACTAAAATATTGGTACCATTACTCTGTAACAGTGGGGGTAGTGCTGGAGGGTTGAATGCCTATAAAAATACTTTTAACTTCTTGCTTCCTGTTTGTGAGAGCACACTTCTTCCTTCTTACATATTCAGTGAGACCAGACACACCTCTAATAACATGCTAAATAGAAATAGATGTGAGAAAGGGTAGGAGGAGTTCTTATTGATTCATTTCCTTTGTGATCACAGATAATCCAACAATCAAAAAATTAAATCCACCCAATCTAATTATAAGCAGCACCAAAATAGAGGGGGGAAATGAATAAATGAGCCATAAATGTAGGCATTTTAACATTTAAAACTGGAAGAGATGAAGGAGATTATATAGTCTAAAACTGTCATTCCACAGATAAGGAACCTGAGGTCCTGGGAAATTCAACAATTTGCCCACAGCCAAGCAAATAAAATGTCAAAGCTGAGACTTCAATTAAGATTTTGGACATCAAAGTAAAACCATAATTAGTGTGGGAAGATAGGGGCTTTATAATCGGAGTAATGAAATTTAGAAGACACTAGCAACACTTGTTGTATTCCAACAAGAATATACAATTGAACTTTGTACCTATAGAATGAGTTTAGAAGGAACAAAATCTATTATTTTTCATGATGGGCTTCAACAACACAAAGAACAGCTGTGAAAATTCCCAGGTATATTTGGATGTGCTTATAGAATAGAATGTGCCTACATCAGTTGTCACTTCTATTTTATTTTGGTTTTTGATGCTGAGTCTGGCACTTCCAGGACAGGAACATGGATAGGAAGATATGAGATTAGGTACTTCCTTTATGAAAATGCTTTATGCAATTTTTCTTCCAGCTGGTCTTTTGTACTTTAATGGCCAAATTGAGGCTTCCAGGTTTCTAGGATTCCTGTCAGGAAAGGTTTTCTTTATACTTTCTTTGCCTTTACCACCCATTTTACCAATTCAATTACTTATCACTTATTGCCAATTCAGCCTCTGTGCTATCTCTCAAATTCACTTTCTCCCTTCTACTGACACTTAAAGTGCCCCATTTCTGGTCCCCAAGCCTTGTTTTCTAGCATAGTGGTTTCCACAAAAATACAAAAAATATTTTTTTAAATGCCTAATATATACTAGGTACTGTACTAAATGATATAAAATATTATCAATTCTGATTCTTGCAACATTGAGAAATACCTTCTATTATTATCCCAATTTTATATTTTAGGAATAGAAAGGACATTATTTTCAAAATGTCTCACAATTAGCATCCAAGAGTGGATTTAAACTCAGCTCTTCTTGACTCAAGGGTTTTATTCTCTTTTCCTCAATGCCTTTTGCATTTTTGTGGAAACCACTATTCTAGAAAACAAGACTTGGGGACCAGAAATGGGGCAATTTAAGTGTTAGTAGAAGGATTTTATTCACTGTGTTATCTAGCTGCTCAAATAACATACTCTCCATATGAATATATTTACAAAAAAAAAAAAACCTTACTCCAATATATGCATATTTATTGAATTAAGGATAAATCCTATTTCATATTTCAAGATGTGACCTCATAGCTTGTTGTAAAGACAACAAAATATGGGACAGATCAAGGTTGAAGAGAAAGGCATATGAGTGTCTTGGGTGGAAATTTGAATCAGTACAATCATTTTGGAAATAAATGTGGAAATATATAAATAAATAATCCAATATCATCATATACCCTTTGGTCCAGTGATTTCCACTACTGTATTAGTGCCATACATTGGCCATTGCTTTTTTTAAAGAATTTCCATACATATTTTATTTATAGCAACATTTTTTTGGATAGCAAAGAACTAGAAATGAAGTTGATACCCACTGGTTGGGAAATGGCTAAACAAATTGAGTTATATAAATTAAGTGAATTTTCCCTGGCCCCAGACTTGGATTTTTAAATACTTATAGAGTCAAAACCTTTCCTCACTATCTATAGGCAGCTCAAAGCAGAAGTCAAGGCTTAAGAGAAATCCCAAGGGAAGGTTAGTTTTATCTTCATCTTTCTCTCCAGGTTCTAGCTAGACTCTACGTCAAGTATAAGAAATGAATAAACAGTTAGTTTGGAGGAACCATCTAATATGTCATACATGGCAAAATGTGATAAGGCTGAAAGGTTGGTTGAGACCATATTGTGAAGGATTTTTGTTTGTTATATTTTTGTTTTTTCATATGCATTTTATGAAATATTTTATTTCTTTAGGTCAAAAAATTATCCCCCGATATCCCTAGCTTTCACTCTCCCTCTTCCAAAGAGCCAAATTTCTGTCAGTGTAGTGTGCTGGAAACCTCTCTCATACTCTCATACGTTGCTAGACTTCCTAATTCCAGCTAACAAAGTGCTTTTATACAAGACTAAAGAAATCTCTGAGTCATCCAGAACAGACTTCCTGTTTGGCATCATTTCATTTTTATCAAATGACTTTCAAAGAGTTTTCACACTACCCTGAAGGACTATGAGTAAGATTGATTGATTGGGCATCTTGTCACATACTTTAAGTGGGATGAAATTGAACAAATCAATCATTGAGTTTTCATACCTAGAATGCATACCCACCTTATAAATAGTGCTAAAAAAGTCTAATTCCCTTTAAGTTTTATTTCAAGTCCTACTTTCTCTACAAAGTGTTTACTGATCTCTAACCCTTCTCCCGATCACTTGTATTGTCTCCCACAAATGAATTATATCTATTTTATAACTATATTGAATAGATGCATATATGTGTATATGTATGTATAAGCATGTGTGTATATATGTGTATACACATGGACACATATATAATTATGTGTAGACAGATATATAGTTATTCCTTCCCTATAATGACTTTCCCACTTACAATTTCTATATATCTCTGGGCTGCAAAAGAAATTAAATGGAATTTGTGGGGAGTTTTTCAGACATTTCAGATGACATACAAATGCTAGCAGATAAAAAATTTAGAAATTCAGAAATAAATATTTATACCATATAATATTATACAGATTATAGTATTATATGGTATAAATATTTATCTTTTAATACCACAGTAATTTAACTTTTCTAGTACAAAGGGAAGGACAAAAATGTTTACACAGGTTTTTCAGATTGTGAGAGCACCATGCTCCTAACCGAGTGATATGATAGGTATAACTGTAGATGATATAGGTGGTAAGTTCCTCCAAGACTTTGCATCTCTATCCTCCTCCACTTTTGGTTTTGTATCACTGTCACTTAGTATAGTGCCTATTACATAGTAGTTGCTTAATACATGTTGGTACAAGGGGCATCTAGGTAGTGCAGTGGATAGAGTACCAGGCCTGAAGTCAGGAGAACCTGAGTGCTAATCTGCTCTTAGACACTTAACATTTCCTAGCTGTGTGACTCTTAGCAAGTCACTTAACCCCAATTGCCTCAGGGGGAAAAAAATGCTGGTCCATTGATTGATATGTATGCCAAACTGTATTAATATAGAATGTGCTTTATAAAATCTGAAGAAAAAGTTAAAAGACAAGGATGACACATTTTAAAATAATTTTCTTTATATTTTAAATTAGGTATGGTTTAGGGTTAGTTATTGATCTATAGATAAAAGTTCTTACCTAAACTTTTTTTTTTTCCTTTTCCCCTCTCTCCTCTCCATTCCCTTCCCTTTTCTTGCCAGATTCAAGCAATTTAAAATGTGGGTGTTTATTTTGAGGTGAGAGAGGAAGAATTAGGAAGAAAATTCTCAGTGATAGAGAGGGCTGGTGTCAGGAAATGGAACAAAGAGGAGGTGCCTTACTGAGGAAAAACACCCAGCCTGATTAAGGACAGACAAGGGAAGTTGTCTGTGCACAGGCTGAATAGCCTTCCTAATTTCCTCATTTTGAGGGGTTTTTTGTTTTTTGTTTTTGTTTTCCCTTTGTCCAACCCAAAGAATAATTTTGTACATTATCTGGTTGTTGTATGGGCACACCACTTGGAAGATCAATGTCCTACATTATCATTCTATCTTAATAATACTAACTCTAAGATCTCACCTTTGAATATATGTAGTCTGTCTTTTATTATTATTATTATAGCTTTTTATATACAAAGCATATGCATGGGTAATTTTTCAGCATTGACCCTTGCAAAACCTTCTGTTCCAACTTTTCTCCTCCTTCCCTCACCCCCTTCCCTAGATGGCAGTTAGACCAACACATGTTAAATATGTTAAACTATATATAAAATACAATATATGTATACATATTTATACAGTTATCTTGCTGCACAAGAAAGATCAGATTTAAAAAGAGGGTAAAAGTAATCTGAGAAGAAAAAAACAAAAATACAAGCAAGCAATAACAAAAAGAGTAGAAATGTTATGTTGTGGTCCACACTCATTTCCCAGTGTTCTTTCTCTGGGTGTAGCTGGCTCTGTTCATTAAAAATCAATTGGAACTGATTTGGATGCTCTCATTGTTGAAGAGAACCTCATCCATCAGAATCGATCATCAGATAGTATTGTTGTTGAAGTGTATAATGATCTCCTGGTTCTGCTCATTTCAGTCAGCAACAGTTTATGTATGTCTCTCCAATCCTTTCTGTATTCATCCTGCTGGGTCATTTCTTATAGAAATATTATATATTCTTTCTTATATATTCCATAACATTCAAATACCACAATTTATTCAGCCATTCTCCAATTGATGGGCATCCATTCAATTTCCAATTTCTATTCACTACAAAAAAGGCTGCCACAAACATTCTTGCTCATACAGGTCCCTTTCCCTTCTTTAATATCTCTTTGGGATATAAGACCAGCAGTAACACTGCTGGGTTAAAGGATATGCATAGTTTGATAACTTTTTGAGCATAGTTCCAAATTGTTCTCCAGAATGGTTGGATCTGTTCACAACTCCTCCAATAATGCATCAGTGTTCCAGTTTTCCAACATCCCCTCCAATATTTGTCATTATCTTTTCCCATCATCTTAGCCAATCTGATGTAATCTGTTTTGATCTTCATGGTAACCCCATGAGGTAGTTTTATTAACCCTATTTTACAAATGTAGAAATTAGACAGAAGTAGAGAGGGAAGGGGGATAGAAAGGGAAAGGGCAATGAATTGAATTCACCTCAGCAAATATTTATAAAATGCCTACTATGTGAAAGACACTATGTCAAACTCCTTAGGATGCTAATATAACTTCAAAGCAGATACTATTCTCCAAGAGATTATTATACAATAGATGTGAAAGAAACATGCCTAAATAATTGATGAGAAGTTTAAAAGGCCATGCTTAAGTTGGAGAGAGTCCAGGCTTAGGAGATCAAATGAACAAAGATATAAAAGTAGAGAGAGTGGCAGGAAAAAGTGAGAAGATTGAATATTCTGGCTTGTAAATACAATATATAGAGAGAAGATGAATAAATGACTGTAGATTTAAATGCCAACTTCATGATTGTTGTACAAAGCTTTAGAAAACTTACGAAGTTCTAAAAATGCTCTTATTGTTTTTGTTTTTATTGTTGTCAATTTATTAAAAAGGAGGGAGTCAGACTAGATCCGTTAATCATTCTTCACCAAATTACATATTGTGTATAACAGAAACATTTTCAAAAGGACCAAAAAGAATATTATTTTCAGAGGCTCTTCAAATGACTTTAGAATGACCTAATACAATTAACTAGATTGAATGGAGAATCTTCTACTCAATCATTTGATAAGCTTAGGCTTTACATAATTTTTAAAAACTGCACTTTATAAACCCAAGCCAATGGGAAAGGAGCTAGGAAGTTGGAGATATAAATAAAAAATAGAATATGAGAATATTAATAAAATAAAATAAAGAGAATAATAATAAATAAAATAAAATAGAGAATGCTCTTTACCTAGCTGTGTGTGTGTCTCTATCTCTCTCAAATCACATTTTTGTGTGTCAGAGACTGCACATCCTTGCTCTTGAGAAAAGAATAAACTTTTCCCTATGGTCATACTGGGACTTCTGATTGTTTTATTGATTGCTACTTCCCACACATCACTATAGTGATAGCACATAAATATATAGAATATGTAAAATACATATCAAAGAGATATAGGATATATGTAGAGTGATGTGATTGATGTAGACATCAGATGATAGGAGACACCAAATATTGGGGTCCAGTAATAAGAAGAATTCACAGTGGCCCTTCTTTGGTAAAAGATAGGTTTATGTAGGGGAAGAGCTTACAATTGGATACAATTGGCACCAGGAGTGATATAATGCCGTAGCAAAGGAGGGCAGTAGCTAAGTAATATACCAGAAGTTGTTTTATAGGGAAAATTTAGCCTCAGAAACTTGACATAATTTGGATTTCTGACTAGAGAAACTTCAGAGGGTGGAACCACGGAATTAAACTGATCTTGGTTGAGTTTTCTTCCTGTCTGCCCCAGGGAATATTTTTTATCAATTCTTCAGTTTCTCTCTGCTCACTACACCCACCATTCAGGACCTCATTATAGAGGAACAAATTAAGGTGAAGTGAGGCAAGAGGAGGTATCTCAATTCCTTTTAAAAATTTCTTCTAATTCTAAATCGATGGTTTTTCTCTAGACCAACTCACCTATGAAGAGAATTTTTAGCAATATCAGGAATACGTCAGAAGACTTTTGACTCTCTAAATTTCCTTCCCAAAGTAAAACAGAAGATCACCTCAGAGCAGCAGAAACAAACATGGAGCTTAAAAAGTTCTTTTTCAAAGAGAATCATCAAATGTTCCATAGAACAAAGAGTTCTTGAAAGAATTTAAAGGGGACTTTTAAAAATCAAATAAGAAAGGAAAAATGGGGGGGGGGGGAATAAGAGTTATCTAAAAAAAATTATATGAAAAGAAAAGCAATCAACTTGAAATAAAGAATCAAAAGCTTAAGAAAGAAATAATTCCATTAAAAACTCCAATGGAGCAAGGTGAAATTAATGGCCAAGAAATCATAAACAAAGCCAAAAACATGGGAAAAATAGAAAAGAAAGGGAAACAAGGGGCAGGTAGGTGGCGCAATGAATAGAGTACCATCCCTGAAGTCAGAAGGATCTGAGTTCAAAAATAGCATCAGACACTTAACACTTCCTAGTTGTGTGATCCTGGGCAAGTCACTTAATCCCAATTGCATCAGCAAAACAAAAAAGTAAAACATCTCATCAGAAAAATAATGGATCTGGAGAACAAATAGAAGTGAAATAATATAAGAATAGTCAGATAACTGAAAATATGATTTCAAAAAAGAATTACAAGAAATTATTAAGGAAAACTGCTCTGAAGTTCTAGAATAAGAAGGCAAAGCAGAAAGAGAAAAACTCACCTATCATGACCTGAAAAAAAATCTGAAAAGAAAAAGTTACAAGAATATAATAGCCAATTAAATCTTCCAGATTATGGAGAAAATACTGCAAGCAATAAGAAAAAAATTAAATATCATGTAGCTACAATAAATATTATACATGACCTACTAGCTACTACATTGAAAGACCAAAGGTCTTGAGGTACTATACTCCAGAGCAAAATAGCAGGGGTTTTGACCAAGGGCTACTCATTCAACAAAGTATCATCCTAAAGGAGAGAAAACATATTTAACAAACAAAGTCTTTCAAGTTTTTGTGACAAAAACAGCAGAATTTAAGGGGAAATTTGACATATAATATCCAATAGAAATATAAGGTAAACATTAAAGAGTAATCAATAGGGATTTAATAAAATCAAATTATTTACTTGATATATGTGAAAAAAAATTAACAGTACTCTTATGATTGTCATCATTATTGGGATAATTAAAAAAAAAGGCATGGGCTGAGCCAAGTATAACTTAGCAATTCTTTTTAAAACATTGTTTAGAGAGAGAAAAAGGAGTATATATTTATCAATTTATGCCATATAAATAAGGCATAAAAGGAAAAATAATTGATAAAGAAGAAGCAAACAGTGAAGGGAGGGGTAGTGCTGAAACCTTATTCTTATCAGGAATAAGTTAAATAAGGAACAATATATATGTTTAGAAGGGCATGAAAATCTTTTTTTGTTTGTTTGTTGTTGAGGCAATTGGGGTTAAGTGACTTGCCCAAGTTCACACAACTAGGAAGTATTAAGTGTCTGAGATCAGGTATGAACTCAGGTCCTCCTGACTTCAGGGTTGGTGCTCTATTCACTGTACCACCTAGCTGCCGCCATAGAAGTCTTCTAAATCAGAAAGAAATAAGTGAGCAAGGGGGAAGGAGATAAGGTAGGGACTTTTAGAGGAATGGTAATTAAGAATAGGGTGGGCAAGGTAGTGTGTAGAGATAAAACAGAAGAATGAGGAGAGAGAGGGTAAACAGGATGAAAAGAATGGGGAAAATTGGAAGGAGGAAAATACAAAAGTAATTGAAGCTGAGAATATAAATGGGATGAATTTACCCATAAAGCAGACATGAATAGCAGATTAAAAATTTTAATTCAACTAGATGTTGCCTTCAGGAAACATTATTAAAAATAAGAGACAACATAGAGATGAAATAAGAAACAGAAGTTATTATGCAAAAACAAACAAACAAAAAACAGGTATGGTAATCATGATCTTTGGCAAAGTTTAAATTAAAATAGATTTAATAAAAAAAAAAAAGAACAGAGAAACTATTCTGTGTCTCAGCAATATAATTCAATATTGTTTTAGACCATTTAATATACCTAAGTAGTATAAAATATGAATGTATACTTGCCAGAACAGGCATGGAGATTTAATGAACACAAATACAAAACACTTTTTATACAAATAAACTCAGATCCAAATAATTAAAGTAATATTTGTTGTACATGGGTAGTGTATGGAATAGAAAGAGATAAGGTGAAGAACTTCCAGGAATGTATGAATTCTTTTTCTGTATTTTATTTTCATTATTTCTGTGTTTCCCCTATGACCTATATAATATGTGCAGGCTCATATTTACTTGAGCCTTGGCCAGTTAGAAACATATTTACTTAACCTGAGCTGATGACATTTATTAGTATTTGACATTTATTGATATTTAGTCTATTAGCTGGACCACTATCTGCTTGATTAAGTCTGAAGGCCTGACTTTCAGTTTCCTAGAAATCAGGAGATTTGGGGGAAACTGAAACCTTCCATTTCAATCTCTCCAAATAGCAACAACCAATTAGATGCCTCCCTCTCCCTTTCTCAATGCTCTCTTACTTGTGATGTAATTATTTGTATAAAAGCTAAGTATCTTTACTACTTCTTTAGCCCTCCTATCAGGAGCTTTCTCTTTCTTATCTTGCAATAGGATGGCTCATCCTCCCGAGGTTTCCAATAAACAACTTTTCTATTTCTACTGAATGATCTCTGAGTAGTCATTTTGGGTAAGGGTCTTCCACATCCTTCACAGTAGGTAAAGCCAATATAATTTTTAAAATGACAATTTTACCTAACCTATTTATTCAATGTCAACTCACTTGAAAAAAAATATTTTACTCAGTTAGAATGATAAGAAGTTCTTTTGGAAGAGCAAAAGGTCAGGAATTTCAAAGAAACCAAAAGAACAAGATGTAAAGAATATTCAGCAGAATCAGACCTTAAAATATATTATAAGGGAGAACACTGTTGAAGTGTAAAAAGTATAATTAATATTATTTTAATAAGATTTTCTTTTTATATATATGTATAATAAAATTATTCTTTCTTATATAAATAAAACCTATGTAGCCAAGAATAGAAGGAATGCCAAAAATTGGGGTTGAAAGAAGGAAATCATAATCTCTCAGATAAGATGTGTTTGGGTTGGAATATTATTCTGGTATAGGAAATGATGAGTTGGTTGATTTAGAAATACATGGAAAGGCTTGAACCTATGAAGGAAGATGTTATCTACCTTGAGAAAAACAGAGGACAGATAGAAATAAGAATAATATTGATGTGGACTTAATCTCTTCACCTTTCGGGAAGACCCAGACTACCCTATTTGTTTAGAGTGATTGTGAGGAACTTTTAATCAGCCTACATTTTGCATCTTATCTCAGGGTATCTTTAAACAACTTTTTGACATATTGATTAGTATATCTTTAGATAGATATGGGACTTGGTCTGCTGGGTATTCCATCTGGTTCCTTTTTAATCCCACTCTAAGCACTTCTTCTGCTCCTTGACCCCTGCACATTCCCTGCCTTTATTTTCCCTCTTCCTCCCCTTCTTTAGAATGGTGGGGGGAGGATAAGGAAAAAAGTGAAACGTGCACAACAGAAAACAAAAGAAAAGCTGGGGACACTTGTTATAGTATTTATTGTAATAGGTTTTCCTGTCCTGACATGTACATTTATTATTTTATATTGAATTCTCTTTTATAGTCTGCAGTATTCATGGCAATTTTTTTTCTTTTCCCATTTTGTATTCAAGTTTAAAATTTAAAAAAAGTTAAAAATGAAATAAAAAGACCAATTTACCTAATACTACCTTACTTGCATGGTTAACAGTGGATTCACAAACATGCAGGGAAATATACTGCAAATCATGGCTTTCAAAGTTAACCTTAAGCTTCTAAAGCTAGTTATATTTTATAGAAAATGGAAAAAAAATTAGTTTTTGAATAAAAACAGGACCAAAGTAAATCAAAGACAACAGCAGATTGCACTTAGAGTATAGTATTTCTTGTAGCTCAAACTTCACACACAATTCAGCATAGTCTGTACTTTTCCTTTAAACAATTTATTTCTGCCACCACTTTGTTTTGGTCTTCACACTCTGAAAACTAATTAAAGCCATATTGAATGGTTTAGGCCAAACCTAAACAGTGATGAATTTTTAGGCTGTTTTTGTTTTTCAGAGTCTAACAGTTTCCAACAAAAGAAGACATCATAAGCCCAGCTTTGCCTTTGCTTTGTTTTATTATGCTATACACGAAACACTGAGAATACAGTTAGTAACTTATACAGAGATAAAATAAAATGCCAAACTTTTCTGCAAACTGCAGTGAAATCTGAAGGAGTACCATTTCTTACATGAATTAAACAGAAAGGTCTTGAATACAGCTCTGGAGGCTAGTGCATAGCTGCTTTATTGAAAATCTACCCAGAAAATATGTCCCCTTCATTTGTCATAGAATAGGTTTCTGAATCTATTACCTACACCCCCAGGCAGAGGAATAACTAGCTGATGGTTGGGATTGGGAACAGGAGAACTTAGACTTTTCATCAAGGAATGCATTTCTATGGCATGTTTTTTCCTTAGGGAGTCTTGTTTCCTCCCCAAAGCAATCTGTCAATCAATCAACAAGCATTTATTAAATGTCTGCTATCTGTAAAGCACTGGGATTTTTTGTTTTGCTTTGTTTTTATTTCACTTATAGAACAAAAATGTTCCTACTTTCAAGAAGCTTGCATTTCATTTGGGGAAATTGTAGTTTTGCATGCATTTATCTTATTTATCCATGTATATGTCAATAGAGTAATATGCATGTGTACATTCATGTATATGTAGATATATGTGCATGCACATGTAAATATCAATCCAATCAACCTTTGTTAAGTATCTGCTATATGACAGGCACTATGCTAAGCCCTGGAGATACATTTTTTAAAAAGACAATCCTTACCCTCAATGAGTAAACAATCTAATCACAGGAGACAACATACAAAAGGAGTCAGAAAGGGGGGGAAGAGAAAACCAAGAGGCAATTGTTCCCTGCAGTGAAAATGAGATTAAGGAGCATATACAGAGCATTATGAGCTGAAAAATCAAGTTTCTATTCTCCAAAAAGGAAGGCATCAGGAGGAGTTTGATACTCTATCCTCCAATCACAAGAGTTAGGAGACTGAGGAAAGTGGTGTCAGTCAAGGCTTGAATTAGAAGTATTCATTTACTGGAATTATGTATCAAACCTAGGCTAGATAATGGATATAAAGACAAATATAAAACAGTTCATACTTCCAAAGAATTTTCATTCTGATGAAATACAAAATAATCTGGGAAGGTGCTTGAAAACCATGGGAATTAAAAAAGATGGATGTAAGAGTCAGAACTTTTTAGAAGCATTGAAGGAACCTTCAGGTGATGCAAGGTGGAGGGGAAAAGGGATGCCATCTATCCAGGCATAATTCACTGCCTATTCAAAGACATAAAAACAGAAGATGAATCATTGCATCTAAATAATAGCAGCATGGATCGTAGAGTGTATAAGGGGATAATGAGCATAGAAGGGAGGCTGGAATGTTTACTTTCAAGTTTTTATATACAAATATGAATATACATACAAATGAATATCTACATATAAAATGCTTTAAAAAACAATGGAAAATACATGTAATTAATTAAAAAATTAAAATATTTGAGAGAGAATAATTGTTTCCTTTAAAATTTTTGTTCATAGCTCCTTAAAATTATTTCAAAGCTAATATGAGAATCTGGAGGGAAAAATTGTGAGATAATTCATATTTTGACACAGTATAATTTCATTAATACACAAATACACTAAATTATAGATTTCTGCATAATTTGCTTAAAACATCTATGGCATAGAACACTAATTTCTGTCCAGGCAAAAATTTAAAATGAAATTTTAAAAGGTCTAATAAAAATCTAATTTAATTATGTTCTTAGCAAGGCAAAAGAGATTCCATTGTTTTTACTCCACTTAGTTAAATGAGTCTCCCAGTGCTCATTTATGTCTTTATCATCTTTCAATTTAGATGTGATAGAATATCAGTAATTCTTCACTAATTTTGCTTTTAAAGCAAGAACACTATACTTAACAAAATACAAATAGCATTTAGATCAGAAGTATAGGGAGTTGTTATACAGAAAAGAGTCATATGAGAGCTATTCAGACCATGGATTTCTTGTATTGGTAGAAAGCAATTTTTTTTATTTTTATATGTGTATCATCCATTTACTCACTTATTCATATGCTTTATTAAATTCATTTTTTTGTTGGAGATTTACTATGTGAAGTATATTGTGCTGAGTACTATGGAGGAATAAAATAAATTTAAGACATGATCCTTAGCTTATAAGGGACATCGTGTAAAAATGACTATAATGCAGGGCATTGTAAAATATTTATACAAGGTAGAATGTAAATTGGGGAAAGTATAAGGATCTGGCATTTAAGTCTCCTTACAATTTTATTCCCATCTATCATTACTGTCATATTTCACATTACTTTCTTTAACTCAATTTAATTCTAGGGAAATGGTTTCCAATGAAGCTCTTTTCCATGTATGTAATTCCACTATTCCCTTTCTACTTTATTACTGGTGATTCCAGAATATACTCCCTATTCTATTTTGTCTCTTGGAATCACTATCTCTCTTTAAGAAACAATTTCATTTCATTTCACCTCCTCTACAACTGTTTTCCTTGAATTTCCTCTTCTTCCAAACCCCTCCTTGGTAGGTCACACTGTCTTTTTCTTAATAATTATTCCCTACTATTATGTATGTATTGCATACATATATATTCATCTCCATGCCATGCCATATAGAATGTAAAAGCTCCTGGAGGAATTGGATTGTTGGGTCATTGCTATTGTTATTATTGTTGTTGTTGTTATACTTTTTTTTTTTTTGTATAATCAGCAACTAACATAATGCCTTACTAATGAAACATACCACATAAATATTGGTACAATTGAGTCTAATTGAATTGAAAGTTATGACATTTCAACTAGTCCATGAAACAACAACTGACTTGGTAAAGGGAAACATTATTCTAGATCCTTTGAAAGTGTTAATCACATCTCATGTTTATGAAATAGAATATTGTTCAGTGAGAATACAGGATAGAATGTTTAAAGGGTAGTAGTGATAAATAAAATCTTTGAAAAGATAATTTTTGGAACAACTTGGGAGGATCTTGAATTTTAGAATGTAAAATCTGGGTTTTATTCAATTGGTAATTTGGGAGCTGTTGAAAATTATTAATTAGCTAGCACTTCATGGTTTTTCAAAGCCTTACAACTATTATTTCATTTTATACTCAAAACAACCCTGACAGGTGAGTGACTCTATTATTATTAGCATTCTACAGATGAGGAAAGTGAGGTAGAGATTGAGGAAATTGCCCATGATTATATAGCTCATGAGTGTCTGAGGTTGGATTTGAACATATATCTTTCTGTCTCTAGATATAGGACTCTATTAGCTAAGCTTTCTCTCATAGTAATAGTAATAGTGGTAGTAGTAGTGGTGGTAGTAGTAGTAGTAGTAGTAGTAGTAATAGTATACTGGAGGAGTTACAAGATCAGTACTTTGTATCATGAAGTTGAATTTAGCAAGAATGTGTAAAAAAAAAAAGGCTTCTAAAGCTAGAAACTAAAAGCAGAGGGACTTATTAGAAGTTTATTATTATAGTCCAGGCAATAGAGAATAAGGGCTTGCACTTGTGATGGCAGTGAGAATGAAAAGAAATGAATAAATGAAAGAGATATCATGGAGGTATCAAGAATGTTGCTCACTAAGTGATCATCAGTAGGGAATTATGGAGAGGGAGGACACAAAACCTTGGAAATTTAAAGCATGGGTGACTGATTAATTTAAAAATCAGAATTTTCCACTAGCAGAGAAGAGTGAAATAAAAATGCTAATGTATTTTTAAAAGGTTAATAGTTGCCTAAGTGGTCCATAAAACAGAAATTTAAACATAGCAACTTGCAAAATTTAATGAGAGGGCAAATACAAGTTCACCTTGTCTTTTCATCTTCCCTGGCTCTCTCTTCTGGAGACCTCTAAGTGTCCATAGATGGTTACATTGGCTCCAGGATTAAGTGACATATGCCTGGAGATGATTAAATAGTTTAACATTTATGCACTTGGGGGTTCCCATGGCATAGTGTGTACAAACTTCATTTCAAGAACAAGGCATGTGCCTTCTGCCAGTGGGGCAATAAGAGTAAATATCCATTTCTAAGATTTATCTATCCTATTTTATATTTGAAGAAAACATGTCTATTGCTTCATGATAGACCATAGATAGGTAGCACGTCAGTCCTCAGCAACACCAACCAAAGTTAAAACCTAGGAAATTAACCAAGAAGGCATTATAACCAGAGTAAGCGGTGCATTGATTTTATTTTAAAATTTTGTTTTGGCGATAACAAAAACAGTTTATGGATAGAAAAAAAAAATCTGTTTTTTCCTTCCTAAAAGAAAGCAATATTCCAAGATTTTTACTAAAATAAAGATACATCTTTTTTTTTAATACAACACTATTTTATTGATATTATATGGCTACTACATATGTAATTCCATAGCATGTAAAGATTTGAAATTATACATCATTCAAAATGGAATGGTACAATACTTAGTGGATACAAAAGAATTATGAAGAAGATGTATAAAGAATACCATCAAATAATTTATAATATAAAAACAAAACAGACTGATTCTGAGGAAAAAGTGAAGTATAACTCACTTATAACATTTATGCTCCAGTGATACACTTGCAATTCCAGGAGAAATAAAGAGCCTTAGAATGCTGGATGGACTTGCTGGAATGAACTTAGTGAAGAGACTCACAAAATGGGTAGATATAGATCGGTTGTGAATTCCCTTATTGCAGGAAATACCCAAATGGGTGAGAATATGGACACACTGTCCAATTGTAATAGGGAAGAACTAATCTTTACATACTTTATATCAGAGATAGTTTGTTGTTGTTGTTGTTGTTGTTGTTGTTGTTTTTTAAATAGCAGTACATATGCATGGGTAATTTTTTACTACAATATTCCCTTGAGCTTACTTCTGTTCCAATTTTTCCCTCCCTCCACCTCCTCCCTTAGATGGCAGGCAATCTTATACAAGTTAAATATGTTATAGTATATCCTAGATACAATATATGTGTGCAGAACCTAACAGTTGTATCAGAGATAATTTTTTTTAAATTTTAATAGCCTTTTATTTACAGGTTATATGTATGGGTAACTTTACAGCATTGACAATTCCCAAACCTCTTGTTCCAATTTTTCCCCTCCTTCCTTCCCCCCCTCCCCCAGATGGCAGGATGACCAGTAGATGTTAAATATATTAAAATATAAATTAGATACACAATAAGTATACATGATCAAACCGTTATTTTGCTGTACAAAAAGAATCTGACATCAGATAGTTTTAATGGAAACATGGATGACTAACAAATAGAATTAGAAAGTACAAGGACTGTGGAATAGGTGGTGATATGGAAGAGCTTCTGGTAGGTATAACACAGTGCATTGATAGTGAAACACATCTAATTAATCAACTTGTATTTGTTTATTTATCTGGCACTACATGTTTATCTTTCTTTCTCTTCCTCAGTGGAATTGTTCCAAATGAGAATTCTATAAAATAACTCATGTACATATAATATCAAATATCAACTATATATTTAGAGAGATTCTTAGATCAGGTAGAAATAATTTATTTATGGTTTTATCTCTACAATAACAACGCTAAATATCTTACAAAGTCTTAAAATTTCCCAAAATGTATTCCTGAAATTTAGATGAAATTAAGCCAATGGAATCTCCCAATTCTCATGCAGAATGATTAATAAATAAGATACTGAAAGACACTTTGTACTGAAAGCTATTGTCTTGAGGTTTTAGTTTAAAAAACAAAAACAAAGAAAATAATATATTGTTAATTTTTGTTGGGATGAAAAGTCCAATTAAATTCACAGAAAATTGAATCACACATTAGAATGGAATTGTAGTAACCTTCTAATTCAATTTCCTAATTTTAAGGATGAAGGAAATCAAGCCCAGAAAAGGCAAGTCAATAGGATCTAGTTAGTGCTATAGTCAAAAAGTGGGACACAGATCTCCTGACATTAATCTGGTATTATTTCCATTATAAACAACAACAACAACAATAACAAAACAAACAAAACTCCTCTTAAGCTCTAGATAAGGAACAGAATAGACAATATAATAGGTGGCAAAATGTCAAGGATATAGCACTTGAATTAGAGTTGGGAAAACCTGAGCTCAAATCTCATCTCTTAACACATAACTACCTGTGTGATTTTGGGCAAGTCACTTACCCTAAGTTTTAGATTTTTCATTAGAATTTTCATAGGACTTAATTTCACAGAGTTAATTTTACAGATCCCCATAAGAGGATCAAATGAGACAATTTATGCAAAGTACTTTGAAAACCTTTAAGAAAAGAATAAAACATTTCATTAAACATCTAATATTTAACAGGTACTGTTCTAAATGCTTTATAAATATTATATCATTGATTTTCACAACAGGACTGGAAGATAGGTGATTTTATTTATTCATTTTATAGTTGAGGAAATTGAGGCAAACAGAAGTTAAGTGACTTGCTTAAAATCACACCACTATTAAGTATCTGAAGCTGGATTTGAAATTGGATAGTTCTGCTCCAGACTTAACACTGTACTAACTAGTTGGCTTAAAGCCTGATATAGGATCTGCCTTTGTTTTTTCTTCTCTTCTTCCTTTTTCTTTTCATTAACTAAATAGCATTTATTCAGAATTTTCAGATTTAGGATATACCTTAAATGTATATCATTTTGTAATTATTGAATTGACTATTATTTTAAAATCAATGTGGGTTTTTTTTTCATTGTCTCATATTTTATGTTGTGGAAGAAAACATTAAAATGCTGATAATTTTATAAGTTAAAAACCAGGTTGCTGTCCAAATTTAAAAATTTTCATTACAATGGACATAGAAAAACAAACATCTTCATCACTATTTTCATTATATATCAAATAGTAAACACTACTACATATAAGAAAGAGATATTGAAAAGGTTGAAGATAATATTGCTGTTTTCTATTTAGGTTTTTATCTAAATGAGGTAGAGATCTCAATTGTTTTATATCTAAGTTTCTTAAATAGGGGAGGAGGAAGTTGTATTACAAATTTTGGTTATTTGTTTTGAACTAGAATTTTAAATTTAGAAAATAAATATTCATGTATTCATTCTTCAACTCATATCAACTTTGTATCATTTTATTTGCATATTAAACTTGCATTTACAACTGACAGTCTGACTGGCAAGGCTGAATATGAATGTTCTGATAAAATATTGAGATAACCACAACCTGCTGATAAACAGGCAGTCCATAAATTGTGGTTCAGAAACCTGACAATCATGCAAGATGTTTCCTACTGGCTTCCCAAATATTTCTGAAATTGAGCTATAATTTGCAATTGCCTAGGAAATAAATAAGAGTTTTATCTTTTACATAACAGTGATAATGCAAGAATAAAGGAAACTTGAAATGTTTCAGAGTAGAGATCACAACCCTTTTGGGAGAAGAGACTACTTTTCAAGTGGAATAGAGAATAGAAGTTTCAAAAGTAAAATTTTTCATTGGGGAGAGGTTATATGCATATGTACTATAGGTGATATAAGAATTATAGGACAAAGTAAAGTTGCTAGATTCATTCCTCTCTTTCACTGGAAACCTATCATCCAAAAACAAAAAGGGGAAAATAAAAAAACCTTCAGCAAAAGCAGTCAGTTTACTTACTAGATTATTTACTAGAACCAGATTGAAGTTCTAAAAATCTAAAAGTCTAAAAGTGATCTACTAAGTGAACTTTTAATGGTTCAGATTATTCACTTTTAGTCTCATTTCTCTTGGGGGTAATGTAGTTTTTTTTTTCCTTTTTTTCTTTTTGGACAATGCAAATCCATTTAGTTTTGGGAAAGGTACTATGATATTGTAGAAGGAAAACTGACAGAAAGTCAGGAATTAAGCATGCAAATAAAGAATGGTCTACATATTGAATGGTGACCCAACATTACAATGTAAAGGGCTTAATTTGCAAAGAACCTGACTTTGAAGCCTGTCTCTAACATTCACTTCCTATGTGACTTTAGGGAAGGCATTTCACCTCAGTTGCCTCATGAGTGAAATAAAGACATTGAACTGGAAGACCCATTAAGACAATAATAGTAATATCAAACATTTATAGAGTGATTGAAGGTTTGTAAATCATGTTTCTTATAATAATATATATGATTCTCATAACAAGAAAGTGAGGCTGATGCTTTTATTATCCCTCATTTTAAAATGAGGAAAGTGAGACTGGAAGAGATTATGTGACCTACCGACATGGAAGTTTTCTTCTTTATGTTGTTTCACTATTTCCAAAGTTAGAAAAATTGAAATTGTGGAGAAAACTTTCCTCATACCCCTAAAGAGGCCTGAATCGTGTAATACAAATGTTGATCAAATAGCACTTGTAGAGGATAACTATTTTGTTTTTGGTATAACAGTCAAGTCAATAAACATTGAATAAGTACTAGATTATAAAATTATGCTGCTGCTGTAGTGGAATTATTTATTTGACAACTGTTAACAATTTAAAGAACAATTTGAATATGTTATCTTCTGTCATAGAAGCAGTATTGCCTTTGCTACCCTTAGTACATCAAAGGAGGGCATACTATTATGGAATATATCATGATTTTTATCAATTCAGAGGTATCTTTAACTGGATGCAATATAAATGAAATATTTTAAATGAAGCTAAATAAGAACATCATGGGGGCAACTTCTATTTCCAAGTAACTTGCAGGTCTGATGGACATATTTGTATAATTCAATAAAACCTTGATGACAGAATGAAGTAGAGTTGCAAGCTTTAAGGGAAATCATTAGTTAAACAATTAAATGAAACAAGAAAATGAAACATGGGCCCTTGCAGCTGGAGATCAGATAGAGGCTATATAATTTTTTTTTTAATTTTTTATAATTTTTGCCAGAAAAAAAATGATTTTTAAAATAAGATCAAATATTACATTATATTTTATAATTTCTCCTTTACAATGACGAGGGGAGACAACAAGAGGTTATTTGGGGCAAATTGAAGTACTTTCAATGAATCTGAACTATTTGTTATTGCAAAAGTCTTCATCTTTAATAGTAGTATTCTCTCAAGAAAGCTATATTACTGAAAACCATGAAAAACAATGATCTAAAAAGAGATGAAATTGCAAATGACTTCAAAGGCAATTGAAAGACACATGGTGACTGTAAGTTGGCTATGGTAATATAATGAAGAAATATAGCACATAACATTTTCAAAGATATGTGTAGCCAGACAAGGCAGTAAGTTTGTCATTTATCACTACAGAAGAACAAATACTCCCTTTATGATACATGGGAACTTTTACACAGGCTAGAAGTTCCAATCCAGCTTTAAATACTTACTAGCTGGATCATCCTACTGCCTCAGTTTCCTTAATTATAAAATGAAAATAATACCTGCTTTCCAAAGTTGTTAAGAGGACCAAATGATATAATATTGGTAAATTACTAAGTGCAGCACTGAGTAAATAATAGATACAATAATTATTTGTTTCATTCCCTTAACACACACACACACACACACACACACACACACTTCTACTCTGAGATTCTTCAGTTGGCTAGAGACTTCTAATACATTCGATGGTACCTTTAAGAATATTTATGAGAAAATATGAAAAAGCTGATAATTTTTATGATCGGGGCTGGTAGAGAAAGTATCATGCCAGTGCAATTAAAGTGTTGTGTTTTTTCCCCCATCTTGTCAAATATCATACAATAAAAGAAGAGAGACAATAACAGCTCTGCAATACATATATAGATATAAAAAAGATAAATCTACAGAGAGAGATAAATACATGTCAAGCCTATTATATCTTCAAAGATGAAAAATAATTAGAAGCAATGAATATTAGCAATCATCTATTATAAAATGATTGAATTTAGTATCTGGAAAGTAAGCCCTGTAAGCCACATAAACTTATCAAGTATCATTGCCTAAAGGAATATTTTCAGTAAAACACATATGACATTACCTTTCCTGACAAATATGTTGACCCCATGACTCTTGGGTTATGTAGCTATTACTTCAGGGTCTCGATCGTAGTAATACAGCTAAAATATTTCAATCCTTTTCTAATGCTTTTTATGAATCATCCAAGCCTTCCAATGAAATAATTATACTCTTTCAGGCATAATACATCATCTCAGCATTACAAACTGCTGTCACACTTGGCTTGGTTTTAAATAGCCATAGACTTATCAGTAATTGTAATTTCCAGGGGGGAATAAGGATAAAATATATGGGTAACTAGGTATTGCAATAGATAGAATGCCAGGCTGAAGTCAGAAGATTTGAGTTCAAACCCAAACTCAGATACTGTAACTGTGTGGCCCTAGGCAAATCCCTTGACCTTATTTGCCCCAGTGTCCTCACTTTGAAAAATACCACTCTAGTATTTTTGCAAAAAGAAAAAGAAAAAAGAATGGAGAAAAAAGTCCTAAATGGAATTATAAACATTCAGAAATGACTGAAACAACTGAAGAAATATATTAATGAATTATATATCCATACATATATGTGTTTATATACATATATACACAAACATACATGCAAATATGTGTTATATCTATGTGAGTGCATGTAAATCTTTGACATTACTGTATAATAATATACCCAAAATAACCAAAAAAGGCTAATTAAAACTTTGTAACAAATCACTTCTAAATTTTTTTTGTTCACTTAGTGAAAGTCTTTAATAGAAGGAAATGAAGGCTATAAACCTAATTTTATTATTATTATTTTAATTTATTTAATATTTTATTTTCCTAATTAAATGTTTTTTTTTGTTTTTTTTTTGTTTTTTTTTGTTTTGTTTTTCCTAATTAAATGTAAAAACAATTTTTAGCACTATTTTTTATACCCTTGAGTTCCAAATTTTCTCCTTTCCAGTATAGGTTATACATGTGTGGTCATCTAAAATATATTTCCATATTAGTTGCATTGTGAAAAAATAAGAGAAAGAAAGAAAGCTAAAAGAATACTACAATCTATATTCAGACACCATCAGTTCTTTGTCTGGGGGATGGATAATATTTTTTCATAATTCCTTCAGAATTGTCTTGGATCACATTATTTTTGAGAATATCTAAGTTATTTATAGCTGATCATCTTATAATATTGCTGTTACTTTATAAACTGTACATTTTACTTTGCATCAGCTCATGGAAATCTTTCCAGATTTTTCTGAGAGCAACCTGCTCATCATTTATTATAACACAATAATATTAAATCATAATCACATACAATAATTTCATTCCCCAGTTGTTGGACATCCTTCTAATTTCCAACTTTCTGCCCCTAGAAAAGAACAGCTCTAAATATTTTCATATATACAGTTCCTTTCCTCTCTCTTTCTCTCATCTCTCTGTCTCTGTCTCTGTCTCTGTCTCTGTCTCTCTCTTTCTCTCTCTCTCCTTTTTGATATATAATAAGTAGTGACACTGCTAGATCAATCAAAAGCTGTGCAGTTTTATTGTGCTTTAGGCAGAGTGGCAGAGTTTCAAATTGCTCTAAAGAATGGTTGAATCAGTTCACAACTTCAACAATATACTAATATCTCATTTCCCCCCTCCCCCCCACAACTCCTACAACATTAGTCATTCTCCTTTTCTATTCCTAGTAACAATCTAAAAGATAAAAGATAGTACCTCAGAATTGTTCCAATTTGCGAACCTCCAATCAAAAATGCTTTAGAACACTTTCTCCTGGGACCATAAATAGCTTTGATTACTTCATCTGAAAACTATTCATATGTATTGATCATTTATCAGTTGGAGAATGGCTCTTATTTTTTATAAATTTTATTCAGTTCTCTATATATTTAAGAAATGAGAATTCTTTATCAGATAAACTTGCTTTAATTAAATATTTTTTATTCTAATCTCTCTCTCCTTTAATCCTGTTCCTCCTCAAAATGTTTTGCTTCTGACCACCACCTCCTCCAATTTGCCTTTTCTTCTGTTAGCCCCCTACCCTTCTCTTATCTCTTTTCTCTCAGTTTCCTGGAGGATTAAGATAGATTTCTATACCAAATTTAATTTATATGCTATTCCCCACTCCCCCTTTCACCACTTCTATCTTTTTCACCTTAAAAGCTTTGTCTTTCATCTTCTACTTGAGATAATTTACCCCATTCTGCCCCTCCCTTTCCCTTTCTCCTCAGTCTACTTTTTTATGCTTCCTGTCCTTATCTATAGAAAGTGACACATTATCTCACAAAGCTATTACTGTACAGTTCTTATAACAGATGTAACCTCTACAGGAAGATCTTCTTACATATTAGATTTATGTGCAGCTATTAGCAATATTGGTTGCTTAAGGGTAAGAAAAGTGGGTTTCTCTGCCATTGAATCAAAACAATTCTTTGCAGTTTATTTTGAGGTTTAGTCTGGGCCATGTCTAATTCATTTAGTGGTGACATAATTCTGATTAAGACAAGTTTGTGGTATGAATAGTTGAGAAAATTCCTCTGAGAGAGAAGAAAATACACCCCAGTTTTCAGCCACTAATCCCACAAATGCACATCATTAAACAAAAAGTTAAAAGACAATAAAATACTTGAGGATAAATCTCAAATCTCTACTCAAAAGTGAGATGAAGGATATTGAACTATTGAGGTCTAATAGTATGATCTTCTATAAATGGTAGAAAGTTGTAGTATTAATTGATATTTATATGGAATCTGAATGTTTACAAAATATTTTACATTAAAGATCTTATTTAATCCTCACAAAATTCTTTTGATGCAGAAATTATAGGTAATATTGGTATTATGCAGATAAGGACACCAAGGATATGAAATTAACAGACTCATGGTGACATAAATATTAAATGTGAAAATGGTAACTTGAACTCAGGAATCTTCTGAGCCCAAGGTCAATGCAACCTCCAGTATAGTATATGGTTCAAAACATGTATGTCTACCAGGAGGGGGTAAAGGTACATTTCATAAATGTGATCTGTCAATAAAGATGGTAGGCAGAATTATTGAGTCACAGTTCCCTTTTAATGTCCTGATCCAGTTGCCCTAATTGTCCTATTCAGTTACTTTGCCTCAGGTTATAACCATTCCCTCTTAACCTTTGATAGGATAAAGGTCTTTTATCTTAGACCTTAGGGCCTAAGGGGTCAGGGCTGTAGTTTGAGGACCTCTGCCTTAGGCTACCCTCTTAATGTTTGATGGGATAAAGGTCTTTTTCCATTTTAGACATCATTAGCTTCTCCTCCCTTTTGTTATCCTAGGTGCTTCCCTCCATAATGTCATCCTCACCCTAGATGTCTCCCCCATTAGGTCATCCCCATCCAGGTACCTCCCCCATTATGTCATTGTTCTTGTTATCCTATAAAAGAATCTTGTATAGGACATTCACTGCTGGATTCTTGGAGGCGATAGTCTCATTCAACCCTGAGACCAAACCATGGATCCATTTGGTCCCAGTAAATCTCTCCTTTTTAAATAAAATATTAAATTGTTCTCTAATTTCTATTTTGCCTCACTTTCTCTGGCATTACATTTTGGAGGCTTCCCACTGAGATGTTAGAAAATGAGCAGGATTAGAAATAAGAGACTTCAGGGTCTCTGCTTAGGCCTCAGGATGGCTGGGGATCTGAATTCTTGGCCTGGAAAGGCCGGCCCCCTGGATTTTTTTTTTCCAGAGCCCTTGGGAAAGAAAGCAGTTTCCAGCCACAACAGCCTGATGGTAGACACCCCATTTCAGCCACAGGAGAGTAAGTCTGTCTGGGTACCTTTTGGGGTACCATCTGGTTAAGTTTTAAGACCTGTTCTGTTCTGTTCTGTTCTGTATGCTAGCATCTGGATTCCCAGAATTATAAAATGCTGATGGGCATAAATTCTGGGAGTAGAGTCTTCTGGACGCAGGGTACCCTACCTGGGTGTCTAAGACACATCTGATTCTGTGTGCCAGTTGGTACAACTCTGGGCATTCCAGAGTATAAATCTGGGTGTCTTTTTAAGACACCATCTGGCTAAAAAAATAAAAAAATTAAAAATTAAAAAGGCTTTGTTTGGATTATGGGAGGAAAGACTCTGGAACTGACAACTTCCCTCAGGGCTATTCTTTCCAGATAGCTCCTGGTCTGTGTTAAATGTTTTGACTGCACAGTCTATGTGTATTCTGTGTGATTTATTTGTTTTGTTCATTTAAGAGCTCTGTTGAGTTTAAGAACAATGATCAAGAAATTTGGAAAGTGGTTATTTCAATGTTGCAAGTACACTTAGTATAATTACCTCTGAACTCCAGCTGGAAAAAAAAAAAACAAAAAACATTTGATTAGGAATTTTAGGATGGTTCTAAATTTGGGAAATAATGTTACTATTGCTTTTGCATGACAGATTTGCTCTGAATATTCTTTTGGGCAGTTTTAAAACTGGGAAATAATTTTACTATTGCCTATGTAGGCTAGATTTAGTTATCTTTAAGGATAAGATCTTAAAAGAACAAAAGCTTGTTAAAGAAGTTCTGTTAACTTGCCTCAAAGGAGTCATGTGCCTCTAATTAGGTAAAGTATGTAGCAAAATGGATCTGACTTTTGTGAAGATTTCAACTCTGGCCATGTTGGAGCTTAGGAGGAGTCCATTGAGAATAATGGCCACACAGGGCCAGAGAGAGAGAAAGAAAAACTATGCTGTTTCATTATTTGAAATTTGATAAGAAAAGTAGTTTTATATTATTGAGAATTTAAAGCTGTATTTTGGTTTAGAGTTTGTTACCTATATTATAATATTGTAAGTTATGCTTTAAATCCAGCTCTGCTGGACATGTGGGTTTTATGGAATCTCACTCTGTCCCTCCTTCCCCCCCACTGCTTTCTGCAACTGTAAAGATTGGATGGTGTAGGGATCCTTTGTCTTCAAAGGTGAAGATTTAAACTCACCCCCACCACTGCTCTCTGCTACTTCAGCTATGGAGTACCTAGTTATCCTCGGTCGCAGTTTAGTTCACCTTCCCTTCCCCCTGCCTCTTTGGAAGTGGAGTGGGGGGAAGAGCAGCCATGTGGAATCCTCTACTCTCCTCCCCCCTCCCTCTAAACTATTCTCAATGTTTTTTTATCAAGTTGTAGCCACCTGGTTCTTGGCTAAAAGGAGCAAACTGATTTGTATAAATATAAGGTTATGGTAAATATTTGTTTAGGATTTATCTGAAACTTTGTTAGTGGGATTTTGTTATTGGAGGTAAAATTTCTTGGGTTTGTAGTTAATATGTCCCTGCATTGTTTCCTCCTGTAACTTATTTCTGTAATCAGAGTAATGGTCAATAGGAAACTGTTAATGCAATTCAATTATGTCATACCTTGCTGTTTCCAATCTGGTTATCTGTAATCATTATACCCTAAATACTTGAGCAAATAAGTATTTAGTCTGGTCATCTATCTGTTACTAGATATTGTGTCTGGATATTCCAATTTTTTTCTTTTTTAAGGTTTCTTAATTAATAAGAGGCTATATCTTGTAGCAGTCCTAGTGGATCGGTCTTTCTATCTCAGACTATTCTAACCTTTCTTTGTTAGATTTGTGTTTGTTTGTTTGTTTATTTCTAGATTTGGTTAAATTACAAATATATTGACTTGCTTCTGAGACTTAGGATCAGCTTTGATTGTCAGCACGCCACATCACACCCATCCCACTCCCTGGACTGAGCATCTCCGCCCATCTTTAGCAGAAAGCAGTTTTTGAGAAAACCATCGCCCCTGCTCCTGAACTGTTAGAATTTTAACAATATTACTGTATTTAAGACTTGGGATGGAAATTGTTAAATGTGTAATTATTGCTGTTATGTTTGAAGGATTTTTAGTGTGTTATGTATAAGTGTAGGATTTCTCCACAGTTGCCTCTTGATGAAATTGTTGTAGTAACTGCTTATCTTTTAGTATATTTTTCTTTTCTTTCAGGAGGAAAATTTTCTCAAAGAACACAAATTCAATGACAAACATGACGCAATTATGAAAGGCACTAATGTCATGCATGCAAAAAAGTAATTGATTCCACATTTAAAGTAATATATTAATAATTAGTCATAATCCTAATAAATCAGTATGCTCTATCTCAATATTCAGATAGATGATTTTTGCATGAGTACAGGTCACATGACTCCACATATGATATGGTAAGAATTTTTCCATAATATAAATGACAATCATCCCATTTTCTTTCTTTTTTTTAATTAAAGGTTTTATTTTCAAACCATATGCATGGATAATTTTTCAACACTGGCCTGGCTCCTTCCAACAATAAAATGATTGAGTTCAGTTTCAGTGATCTTGTGATGAAGAGAGCTATCCACACCCAGAGAGAGAACTGAGGTAACTGAGTATGAACTACATAGCATTTTTACTCTTTTTGTTGTTATTTGCTTGCATTTTGGTTTCCTATCTTTTTTTCCTTTTTGATCTGATTTTTCTTGTGCAGCAAGATAATTGTATAAATATTTGTGTATATTTTATATATATATATTAGATTTAACATATATTTTACCATGTTTAACATATATTGAGTTACTTGCCATCTAGGGGAGGGGGATAGGGGAAGAAGGGAAAAATTTGGAACCAACAATGAATCAGTGTCCCAGTTTTCCCACATCCCTTCGAATATTCATCATTATCTTTTCCTGTCATTTTAGCCAATGTGACAGGTGTGTAGTGGTATCTCAGAGTTGTCTTAATTTGCATTTCTCTGATCAATAGTGATTTGGAGCATCTTTTCATATGGCTACAAATGGTTTCAATTTCTTCATCTGAAAATTGTCGATATCCTTTGACTTTTTATCAATTGGAGAATGGCTTGAACTAGTATAAATTTGAGACAATTCTCTATATATTTTAGAAATGAGACCTTTATCAGATTCTTTGGATGTAAAAATGTTTTCCCAGTTTATTGCTTCCCTTCTAATCTTGTCTGTATTAGTTTTGTTTGTACAAAAACTTTTTAACTTAATATAATCAACATGATCTATTTGGTGGTCAATAATGAGTTTCAGTTCTTCTTTGGTCACAAATTCCTTCTCCACATATGTACACTGATAAGTAAACTATTTTATGTTCTAATTTGCTAATAATATCCCTCTTTAAGTCTAAATCATAAACCAATTTCGACCTTATCTTGGAATATGGTATTAGTCTTGGTCAGTGCGTAGTTTCTACCATGCTAGTTTCCAATTTTCCCAGCAGTTTTTCTCAAATAATGAGTTCTTATCCCATGAGCTTGGATCTTTAAATTTGCCAAACCCTGGATTACTTTAGTTATTAACTATTTTGTCCTGTGAACCTAACCTATTCCACTGTTCTACTACTTTATTTCTTAGCCAGAATCAAGTGTTTTTGATGACCACTGCTTTATAATATAATTTTAGATCTGGCATAGCTAAGCCAGCTTCATTGGCTTTTTTCCCCCATTAATTCTCTTGAAAGTCTTGACCTTTTGTTTTTCCAAATCAACTTTGTTATGTTTTTCTAGATCTGTAAATAATTTCTTGGGAGTTTGGTATGACACTAAATAAGTAAATTAATTTAGGTAATATTGTCATTTTTATTATGCTTGCTCAACCTACCCATGAGCACTTGATATTTTTCTTACTGATTAGATCTGACTATTTGTGTGTGAAGTGTTTTGTAGTTGTAGTCATTCATTCTGATTTTCCCTTGGCAGATAGATTTCCAAATATTTTATAATATCAAAAGTTATTTTGAATGGAATTTCTCTTTGTATCACTTACTGCTGTACTTTGATGATAATACATAAAAATGCTGATTAATTATGTGCATTTATTTTGTGTCCTGCAACATTGTGGATTGTTTCTAGTAGTTTTTTTAGTTGATTTCCTTGGGTTCTCTAAGAGTATCATCATATCATCTTCAAAAAAAAATGATAATTTGGTTTCCTAATTACCTTTTCTAATTTCTTTAATCTCTTTTTCTTCTCTTATTGCCAAAGCTAACATTTGTAATGCAATATTAAATAGTAATAGTAATAATGGACAATCTTGTTTCACCCCTGATCTTACTGGGAATGGTTTTATTTGTCCCTTTTACATATGATATTTGCCGATGGTTTTAAATAGATGCTACTGATCATTTCAAGGAAAAGTCTATTTATTCCTACACTCTCCAGTGTTTTCTTAATAGCAATGGATGTTGGATTTTGTCAAATGCTTTTTCTGCACCTATTGAGCTAATCATATGATTTTTGTCAGTGTGGTTATTGATAAAGTCAATCATGTTAATAGTTTTCCTAATATTGAACCAGCTTTGCATTCCTGGTAAAAATCCTATTTGGTCATAGTGTATTAACTTAGGGATGACTTTCTGTAATCTCTTTGCTAATATTTTATTTAAGATTTTTACATCAATTTTCATTAGGGAAATTGGTCTATAATTTTCTTTCTGTTTTCACCCTATCTGTTTAGGTATTAGCACCATATCTGTGTCATAAAAGGCATTTGGTAGGAGTCCTTCTTTCCCTATTTTTTCAAATAGTTCATATACCATTGGAATTAATTGTTCTTTAAATGTTTGATAGAATTCACATGGAATTCCATCTGGTTCTGGAGATTTTATTCTTTGGGAATTGATATTCTATTTCTTTTTTTCTAAAATGGGACTATTTAAATAATTTATTTCCTCTTCTGTTAACTGGACAATCTATATTTTTGTAGATATTCCTCCACTTCACTCAGATTATCAAACTTATTTTACATAAAATTGGGCAAAATAACTACTGATTATTGCTCTAATTTCCTTTTCATATGTAGAAAGTTCTCCCTTTTTATTTTTGAGACTAACAATTTGATTTTCTTCTTTCCTTTTTTTAATCAAATTAACTAAAGGCTTATCTATTTTTTTTCATAAAACCAACTCAGTTTTATTTATTAATTCAATACTTTTCTTATTTTCAATTTTATTAATCTCCCCTTTCATTTTCAGAATTTCAAATTTGGTATTTAATTGAGTTTTTAATTTGTTCTTTTTCTAGCTTTTTAAATTACAAGCATTGATTTTTTTCTTTCCCAATTTTATGCAAGTAAGCATCTCAAGATATAAAATTTCCCTTTATAACTGCTTTGGCTACATCCCACAAATTTTGTTATGTTGTCTGATTTTTGTCACTCTTTTGGATGAAATTATTGATTGTGTTTATGATTTGTTGTTTCATTCATTCGTTCTTTTAAATTAGATTATTTAGTTTCCAATTTATTTTTGTTCTATTTTCCCCTGGCTTTTTATTGCATGTGATTTTTATTGCATCATGATCTGAAAATAAAAACGATATGATATGCTGAAAGAGCAAAGTTGAGATACCCTACTAGCATACTTTTGCTGTCTATTTCTTCTTGCAGCTCTCTTAACTTCTCCTTTAGGAATTTAGATGCTATACTAAAGTATAGTATAGTATAGTATATGCTATACTTGGTGCATATATGTTTATTATTGATATTACTTCATTATCTATGGTACTCTTTAACAAGATATAGTTTCCTTGCTTTTCTTTTTTTAATTAGATCTTTTTTGCTTGATCTTAAATCAGGATTGCTACCCCTGCTTTTTTTTTTTTTTTTTTTTTTTTTAAATTCACCTGTAGCATAATGGATTCTACTCCAGCCCTTTACCTTTACTCTGCTTTAAATGTTTTTTGCAAACAATATATTGTAGGATTCTGGATTTTAATTCAGTCATCTATCTGTTTCCATTTTAGAGAGAGTTCATCCTATTCACATTCACAGGTAAAATAACTAATTCCGTATCTTCTGCCATCTTATTTACCCTAAGTTATGCTTTTCTCTTTCCTTTCCCCTTTTCCTTCCTCTCCAGTATTTTGCTTCTGACCACCACCTCCCTCCAACAGTCTTCCCACTTTCTTATACCTTTTCCCTACAACTTCTGTTTTCCCTTCTATTAGTTTTCTCCTTTCCTTGACCATTTCCCTATAAGGTGAGACAAGTTTCTCTGAGAAATCAAATATGTTTGATATTTCCTCTTTGACTCAAATCTGTTGAGCAAGATTCACAAAATGTTTATCCCTCTCCTTTCTTTCCCTCAATTATAAGTTTTCTTTGCTTCCTTGTGAGATGTAATTTCCCTCATTATACCTACATTTTCCTCATTTTCCAATTCAATACCCTTTTTACCTCTACTTTTCCATATTATCATAATAAAATCAAATTATGCCTTCACTCTCTAAGTATACCCATAACAGAAATAAAGTTCTCAAGAGTTCTTTCCTTTTTACCTTTACATGTTTCTTTTCAGTTTTGTATTTATAGATCAAATTTTTTTGTTCAGCTCTGGTGTTTTCATCAGAAAAAAATGAAACTCACCTCTCATTGAATGTCCATCTTAACCGTTGAAAGACAACACTCATTTTATCTAGATAGCTTACTCTTTGCTATAATCCAAGTTCCTTTGTCCTTCAGAATATCAGGTTCCAGGCCCTTTGATCCTTAAAGTGGAAGCTTCTAGGTCCCGAGTAATCACCTCCTTAAAGAAACCCCAAAATTAACCCCCCGAGGAATATCATGGCCAAATATCAGAACTATCCAACCAAGGGAAAGTTATTGCAAGAGGCCAGAAAGAAACAATTTAAATACTGAGAAGCTATAATCAGGATTAATTCTGGGGTCTATTTAAGAAGGTGATTGGTGAATTCTTCTGATTCTAAGAAATCAGAGCAGGTTTATTTATGATTTACAGTAAGATAATGTCTAGGTTCTTTCCCTGAAAGATTGTGAAGACTGAGTTAGTCCCTTGGATACCTTTGAATCAGCTGGAATCAGGATAAGCAAAGTCCTTGGTCTTTAGGGGTAGAAGTGAAGGGAATGGACACAGGATCTCCACAACCTTCTTTTTCCACCTCCACCGCCAAAATGACTCTAGCTTGTCTTACTCCACCCCCTAATCCTTCCCACAATTCTCAGTATACACCAAAAGATTGAACCAGCACAGAATAGTGGGAAGGGCCATTTTCCAAGCATATGATAATCAAGTATTGTCCAATCGGTAATTAGCCTTAAGTGCTCAGTTATCCAACCTCAGTGGATTAACTCAGAGTTTCAGCCCTTTACAAAAGATAATGCTCAATTTAGCTGAGTAATTTATTCTTGGCTGTAATATAAATTCCTTTGCCTTTTGGAATATCAGATTCCTGGCTCTTTGATCCTTCAAGGTGAAAGCTACTACATCCTAGGTTAATCTGATTGTGGCTCCTCAGTATTTGAATTGTTTCTTTCTTTCTGCTTGCAGTTTTGTTGTTGTTGTTGTTGTTCTGATAGTTCTGAAATTAAGCTATGATGTTCCTTGGAGTTTTCATTTTGGGGTCTCTTTTAGGAGGTGATTAGTGAATTCTTTCAATGGCTCTTTTCCCTTCTGATTCTAGGACATCAGGGCAGTTTTCCTTTATTACTTCCTAAAAGATAATATCTAGCCTCCTTTTTTCATCATCCTTAGTTTGTCTCTTCTACAATTATTTTTAGATCACTTTTTTTTCTAGGAGGTATTTCATATTTTCTTTTATTTTTCCATATTTTTATTTTTGTTTGACTGATTCTTAAAGTCTTATTGAGTCATTTACTTCCATTTGTTCAATTCTAATTTTTAGTGTATTGTTTTCTTCAATAACCTTTTTTAGCACCTTTTGCATTTGGCCAATTTAATTGTTTTGTTCATTGCATTTTTTTTCCATTTCACAAATTCTGTTTTTCAACAAATTGATATCTTTTAAATATCTATTTTGTAAGGAATTATATGCTTTTCCCATTTCATCAAATCTGCTTCTTAAGGAGTTTTTTTTTTTCAGATAATTTCTGTTTTTCCTTTTCCATACCCTCTTGCAAAGATCTCATTTCCTTTCCCCATTTTTCTTTTAATTCTCTTTGAAATCCTTTTTGAAATCTTCCAAAAAAGTCTTGTGAAATGGGAACCAATTCATATTTCCCTTTTGGAGCTTCATCTGGAGTTGATTTGCCTTTAGGAATCTCATGATTTGAGGTCTGTTCTTTCTCTCTATAAAAGTTGTTTATGGTCAGAGTTCTTTTTTTTTTTTTCTCCTTTTTTAAGGGTTGAGATCTGCTCTTAAGGCAAGGGGGTGACAGCTGCTTTAGTTTGCCCTGGGGCCAGTGTTTCTGATTGATTTCCAGTGCTAAGTAATCATGGCCAAGTCCTGTGTTCTTCCTGATCTTAGAGGCTCTCAATTTGCCGTTTTTATTGTCTTTGGGGTGTCTTGCAGCAAATCTGCTAAACCATCAACTTTCAACCAAGACAGAATAGCCTAAGAGCCTTACAGAAGATTCCCAATGTATGCTCTGGCTCCCTGCCCCAGCCTCCCTTCTCTGAAGGCTGGGTTCAGCAGACTGTCATACTGCTCTACTGAACCAGACCTGTTGTGACATTCTTCCAAAGTATCTTCTTCTGGAAATGTGTTGCACTCTAAGTACCTGGGGGTTCTGTCATTACAAAACCAGTTCAGAGCCAGTGAAATTTGTTTTTGTAGTCTATCTCTAACAAATAAATTTCTAGTTTAGGGAAAATCACTTAATCTCTCAATGTCTTAAGCAACTAAGTCTAAGACTTGAAATTATTGATGCAATTTACACATAATTATGAAAGAAGTTTATAATCAGAGGTTAGTTCTCCCAAGTGAATGAAATAATAAATCCAGATCTTTAAAAATTAAACAAATCTATGTATGCCTAAGGCATAACAACTATTTTAAAGAAATTGGATATATATATATATATATACACACATATATATAATCATAAGTATACATCCCAGCAATAGTAATTGAAGACTATGATACCCAATTAAATGAATATCAAATAAGTTATAGACTTGAATATAAATAAAAATATAAATAGTCCTGATTAACAGCAGAGGAATTAATTACTTAAATAATCCTATTTTGGAAAAAAAAATTGAACAATCTATTAATCAACTGCCTAAGAAACCATTTTCAGGGCCAGATGGATTTGTATGTAATCTACCAAACATATAAAGAAGAATTTATTCCAATATTATACAAACTATTTGGGAAAATAGAGAAAGAAGAGTCCTACCAAATTCCTTTTTATGACATATATAAGGTGCTAATAGCTAAAATAAATAGGGCCAAAACAAAGAGAAAATTATAGAACAATTTACCTTTTGTATATTGATGCAAAAATCTCAAATAAAATGTTAGCAAAGAGATCTCAGGAAGTTATCACCAGCATTAAAACACTGGGAACAAGTATGATTTATACCAGAAATGCAGGATTGGTTCAATCTTAGGAAAACTATTAGCATAATTTACTATATAAATAACCAAAGTAAGAGAAATCACATGATTATCTCAATATATGCAGAAAAAAATTGACAAAATCCAACACCCATTCCTATTAATAAACACTAGAGTACATGGTAACCAGAAGAGTTTTCCTTAAAATGATCAGTAGCGTCTATCTAAAACCATCAGCAAGCATCATTTGTAATGGGGATGAACTAGAATCATTCCTCATAAGATCAGGGGTGAAGCAAGCTTGCCCACTATCCCCATTACTATTCAATATTGTATTAAAAATGTTAGCATAACAATGAGAAGAAAAATAAATTAAGGGAACTAGCATAGGCAATAAGAAAATAAAACCATCATTCTTTTGCTCATCATAAGATTGTATACTTAAGAGTCCTAGAGAATCAACTAAAAAACTTCTAGAAACAACAGCTTTAGCGAAGTTGTAGGACAGAAAATAAATCCACACAAATCATTAACATTTCTATATATTACCAATAAAGTCCAACAGCAAGAGATACAAAGAGAAATTTCATTTAAATTAGCTGTAGTTAATATAATATGTGGTAGTATTTCTGCCAAGACAAAGTCAGGAAGTGTATAAACAATTATAAAACACTTTCCACACAAACAATATTAGATATAAATAATTGGAAGAATATCAAATGCTCATGGTTAGGCATAACTAATATAATAAAAATGAGAATTCTACATAAATTAATCTCTTCATTCAGTGCCATAAATTACTTTACAGAAAGTAACAGAAAAACTAACAAAGTTCATCTGGAAGAAGAAAAATAAAGAATTTCAAGGGCATTAATGAAAAAAAAAAATGCAAATGAAGCTGGCCCATCTGTATCAGACTTAACTAATAAATCAGTGGTGATCAAAAATATTCAGTACTGGCTAAGAAATAGTTAGCTGATCATTGGAATAGGCCCACAAGACATAACAGTCAATGACTATAGTAATCTAGTGTTTGATAACCTGAAAGACTATAGCTTCTGAGATAAGCATTCGCTATTTCACAAAAATTGCTGGATAAATTGGAAAATAGTATGGTAGAATGTAGGCATTTAGCAACACATAACACTCTATACCAAGTAAGATCAAAATTAATTAATTCATGAATTAGACATAAAGGGTGTACTATAAGCAAATTAGAACAAGGGATAAACTGTTTCCCAGATCTGTAGAGATGGAAGGAATTTATGACCAAAGAAGAACTAGAGAACATTATAAAGTGCAAAATGTATCATTTTATTGTATTACATTTAAAAGATTTTGTACAAACAAAACCAATGTATCCAAGATTAGAAGGGAAGAAGAAAACTGGGAAAAGCTTTTTTTTTAAAATATCCAAGGATTCTGACAAATGCCTTATTACTAAAATATTTGGAGAACTGATTCAAATTTATTTGCATAGAAGTCATTCTTCAACTCATAAATGGTCAAAGACAATTTTCAGAGGAAGAAATTAAAGCCATTTCTAGTCATATGAAAAAAAATGCACTAAATAACTATTGATTATAGAAATGCAGATTAAGACAACTCAGCTACCACCTGACACCTTTCAGATTGGCTAAGATTACAGGAAAAAATAATGATGAATGTTGGAGGGGATGTGGGAAAACTGGAGTACTAATACATTATTGGAAGAATTGTGAACTGATCCAACCATTCTGGAAAGCAATTTGGAACTCTGACCTAAACACTGTCTCTACTGGTACTGTATCCCAAAGACATCATAAAAAAAATGGAAAAGGACCCACATGTGCAAAAATATTTATGGCAGCCCCTCCACCCCTCCTTTTTTTTTTTTTTTAGTAGCAAGGAACTGAGAAACTGAGTTCATGCCCATCAGGTGGAGGATGGTTGAATAAGTTATGGTATATGAATATTATGCAATGTTATTTTTTCATAAGAAATAATCAGCTGGTTGATTTCAGAGAGGTCTGGATATTCTTACATGAACTGTTGCTAAGTGAAGTGAATAGAACCAAGAGAACATTGTAAATAGCAACAACAAGATTATTTAATCAACTGCACAAGTTTAACATATATTGGATTACTTGCTATGTAGGGGACAGAATGAGAGGAAGGAAGGCAGAAAAATTTGTAACACAAATTTTGCAAGGATGAATGTTGAAAACTATCTTTGCATATATTTTGAAAATAAAACTTATTAAAATAATAACATTTTTTAAAAATATGGAAAGATTTGGACTCATAAAAGATGATGTCTACCTTCTAATGGAATTAGTATGGTTTTACATAGATTCCTATAAATGTTTATGTATCTGTATGAGTAAGGTTATAGATAAAAATGTGTATATATCTATATACATATATTATTTATATATACATATATGTTTGTATATATTTATATATACATAGGCATATATTCATACATGTGTAGGTTTGTGTTTGTGTGTGTATGTGTGTACATACTTGTAGCCTTCTTGGGAGATGGTGGGAGGAAAGGTGAAAAAATAATAATGTAAAATCTACATAGTAGAGAACAAAAGAAAAAGTTATAAGGAAACCAGAAAAAATAGACTGCTCTGAATACAATATATAGAATTTTTATATAGACTTTTTTGTAATGGAAATTTATTGCTTTATATTTTGAATCCTCCCATCGGTTCTATTTTGCACATGGCAATCTTTTTTCTTTCCTTTTCCTATTTTTATTTGTTTTAATTAAATAAAAGGGAAAAAGATATATGAATACATTTCTTGAGAAGGGTCTGAGAAGGGTCTTTAATTGATAATCTAAGAAAAATGAAAAGTGCCACTGAATATTAGAAATTCAAGAAGTCAACAGCTATGGAAATGACTAAAGGTATATTTGTGATTTCTCTTAATAAATTTTAAACAAATTTTGTGTTCAAGACTTTTTCCTTCAGGGTTAGTAAATTAATAACCAATATATGTGTATTGTAAATAATGTAACCAATAGTATAATTAATAATAACAAAATTGATATTTGTCAAGCATAGGAAATGACATTTACATATACATGATGTGTATATGTATGTATGAATACATTTGTCCACACACAGAGAAAGGGAGACAGAGACAAAAACTAAGATAAGCTAATTGATTAGTTCATGATAGGTTTTATGATTTTACTAATGAAAGAGGAAATCTTAATATATACTTCTTAATTGTCTTAGAATCTGATATGAAACTGAATAGAGAAAAAGTTTTAGTTGGAAAAAAGTTATTGTCTCTCTGGGATAGTCAGCTTCTAAATCCATGCTCATATTTTTAAACAGAAAACTATGAAGAAACAAGCCAAAAACAATATGAAACTAAACTTCACCAACCTTACAAAGCCTTAAAAAAAAGAATCAGTTTCCTGCAGAAATAATGGGATCCTTTTTATTGAAGTTGTTCAGGGGAAAAAAATGTTTAAATGATCAATTTAGAGAAATGTTTCCCAGAAGATTCTTTGTTGTGTTATGTTAAGTGAAATGGCCTCTGCTATTCATTCCAAATACGAGAGTCAATGATTCAATTAATTATAGTAATACATGTAATGGGAGGAAATAATTCTCCTTATGAACTAATGAATCTAAAAATTATGAATAAATGTAGGAATATAGTCAGTCAATTAATCAATTAGGATTTGTTAAGTGTCTGTGCTATGGCAGGCACAATGCTAATTGCTGGAGATAGGTTAAAAAAAAGTCCTTGATTTCAAGACATTCATAATCTAAAGGAGGAAAGAACATGTAAATAATAGCTATAGATAAAATAAATCGGAGATAATCTCAGAGATCATATTTTACAATTTAAGCAGACTGGGAGGAACATCTTTTGGAAGATAAAAATTTTGCCCCAAATTGAAGAAAGCCAAGGAAGTTGAAGAGAGGTGTAAGGATAAGGAGGCAAAGCATTGTGATCATTAGTGATAGTGAAAATGTCAAGAGTTGGGGACATGAATTGTCTTGTATGAGGAATAGCAATAAGACCACTGTCATTAAATCATTGAATACTTGGAGGAAGGGGTGGGATAGTTAAAGTGAAAGAAGTCTGGAAATGTAGATAACTGTCATGAAGGGATTTAAAAGCCAAAAAAGAATTTATATTTGATTTGAGAGAACTAGAATTGATTGAATGAAGAGAATGATATAGATTTGCAATTTTTAAAAAAATGTATGTTAAAATATAAGAAAAAATATTTGAAGGTAGAATGAATAGGTGTTGTCAATAGATTGAATATGGCAGAGTGAGAGGTTGAATATGATACTGGAGTTCTGAATCTGGGTAACCAAAAAAAAAAAAAAAAAAAAAAAAACACAGACAGTGCCCTCCACAATAATGGGGAAGTTAGGAAAAGGGATAAGATTTATAGGAAATCATAATTAGACAACTTTTGACTTGTTAAGTTTACAATCTCTATGAAATATCCATTTCAATATGTCAAATAGTGAATTAGAATGCAACTTGGAATTCCAAGTTGGAATCTTGAAGGTCAAGATAGAGGTACTGAAATTCTTTACATATGGTTTAAGTTAGAGTTTTATAATTCTTAATGTAAATAAAATGGAATGCTTAGGTACCAGATTAATGAAAACATATTGAAAATCATGCAAAATATTTTTAAGAGATTCTGTTCTGTAAAATTCAGTATGGAAACTAAACTACACAATGTTTTAATCAATCCCTTATCTAGATGTGCAGACATTTCTTATTTCAGAAAGAAGGGGGATATGGGATTTGGAGCCTTATATAGAAAATCAGCAATCCAAGATCTGGATAATGCAATTCATATTATAAAATAATATGAATTATATTATAAAACAAAGGGAGATCGCATTTACTCCAAATTCATTGTATCCCTTTTGTTGGAATCCTTACAAAGTGTTAAGTCATCAGAATTGATAGAGACAATAATTATCTAATTTAGCATGGCTCAGTATGATTGATGTGATCCTATAAAGAGATGTTATGGGCCAGAACTTGAAACAAGGTACTAAGTGGAATTGAGGAGACAATGTTTAAATCTAGTTTAGAATTGATTTAATCCTACAACAGATAATGGTTTCCCAGTGATATAAGGATTAGTGTGTACTCAGTGTACAGCATATAAGCAAGAAGCTCTCAGGGCCAAAGAGCGCTCTGGGAGATACAGAAGCCCACTCTCAAAGGCGGAATCAGATTCATTCCATTTTCCTGTGCTGGCTGCAGGCTGAAGGACAAACCTTTGGATTTGGAGACATTCAGAGGGAGCTCTTAGAACCAAGGAGAGAGACAGGTCTCTATTAAAGTTAACAAGGCCCAAGGAAAGAGATAAGACTTGGAAGGAGAAAATGAATGTTTGGATTTTATCAACTGGCTGCATTTGAAGTGATTATTACTCTGAACTGAAACTATGGCTGCCTCCAGAAAACCTCTCCAAGAAACCTGCTCCCAGAGAACCATCATATTATACAAAAGAAGAGAACACTACATTTTGGCGTCCAACATGGGGCTGACAGGATCCTGATCTCAGTAGAAAAGCCTCTGATCCTGGAAAAGTCTCCTCAACCCAGAAATTAGGGTGAATACAACAAAGAAATTTTGTTAAAAGAGTTAAAATAGTATTTCAGCTAAGATGGGACAGATGTTTAGAAAACATGTTGGGCCCAAACAACACCCCACATTGGGCACCAAAATGTGGTGTTCTCTTCTTTTTTATAATATATGATGGTTCTCTGTGAGAGCAGGTTTCTTGGGGAGGTTTGTAGAGGCAGCCTTAGTTTCAATTCAGAGTAATAATCACTTCAAATGCAGCCAGGTGTTAAAGTAGTTCTTTATTGTTTCTTCCAAAATAGCCCAGTTAGCTCTTGTTGCTAGCTTCAGCCCATCTCTCTGAATCTTGGTTCTGCCTTACTGCAGATTAGCTTCTCAATCTCCCAAACTGAACTCTCACTCTGTCAATCTTCCAAAGTGACTTCTGCTCTAGCTCAACTCCAACTCGTAGCTTCTTCTGAACTGACTGACTTCACTAACAGCTCCTTTTTATGCACTTCTAGAGGTGTGAACTCAAAGACTGACACCTCTTCTGAGAGTGGAATTATGGGAGGTGTGAATTCACAAAGTTACAAAGTTAACTGTGTATCTCCCCTACTTGTGAATTCCAATGTATAAGCCAATATGTGAATTCTCAAAGGTGTAAACTCAAGCATTGTTTCTATCAATATTACTGACTTAACACCTTGAAAGGATTTGCTCTAATGTGTGAACCAATAGGCATTGTATCAATTCTACTGAGTTAACACTAGGATTCTAACACCTTTGAAAGGATAAAATTTATTTTTTAAAATTTTTAATAGCTTTTTATTTACAAGTTATATGCATGGATAATTTTATAGCATAGACAATTGCCAAACCTTTTGTTCCAATTTTTCCCCTCCTTCCCCCGCCTCCATCTCCTCCCCTAGATGGCAGGTTGACCAATATATGTTAAATATGTTAAAGTATAAATTAAATACAATATAAGTATACATGTCCAAACAGTTATTTTGCTGTACAAAACAAATTAGACTTTGAAATAGTGTATTATTAGCCTGTGAAGGAAATAAAAAATGCAGGCAGACAAAAATAAAGGGATTGGTAATTCTATGTAATAGTTCATAGTCATTTCCCAGAGTTGTTTCGCTGGGGTCATTACTGCTTTATTGGAACTGATTTGGTTCATCTCATTGCTGAAGATGGCCACATACATCAGAATTGATCATCATATAGTATTGTTATTGAAGTATATAATGATCTCCTGGTCCTGCTCATTTCACTCAGCATCAGTTCAGATAAGTCTCTCCAGGTCTTTCTGAAATTATCCTACTGGTCATTTCTTACAGAACAATAATATTTCATAATCTTCACAAACCACAATTTATTCAGCCATTCTCCAATTTATGGGCATCCACTCAGTTTCCAGTTTCTGGCCACTACAAAGAGGGCTGCCACAAACATTTGTGCTAGATCAAAGGGTAGGCACAGTTTGATAACTTTTTGAGTATAGTTCCAAATTGCTCTCCAGAATAGTTGGATGTATTCACAATTCCACCAACAATGTATTAATGTCCCTGTTTTCCCACATCCCCTTCAACATTCCGCATTATCTATTCCTGTCATTCTAGCCAGTCTGACAGGTGTGTAATGGTATCTCAGAGTTGTTTTAATTTGCATTTCTCTGATTAATAATGACTTGGAGCATATTTTCATATGGCTAGAAATAGTTTCAATTTCTTTGTCTGAGAATTATCTGTTCATATCGAAAGGATTAAATTTAAACAAAAAGAATAGGAAGTCACAGAGCTATCATATTGGGGATCATTTTCTAGTTTATATGATCTTGGACTTAAGTAGAGAACAAATTCTCTTAGAACATTTACACTGTATAAGTACCTGTAACAAAGGCAGTTGGCCAGCATAAAAAAGAAAAGCCCAATTATTAGAGCTAATTGATAGATCCCCTCACCTGGCTTAAAACACCCTAACAAACAGTCTAAAAAATGTCAGATTCTTCTTCCTTGTTCCCCACTCCCACCTCCAAGAAAGTTGTCACCAGAAATAAAGTAGGATTGAAAATAGTAAAAAAGCTTCAGAGATTACAGACTAAATAAAAAGGATAGAGATAACAGGAAGATAATCTCTGTCCTCAAGGAATGTATAATATAATTTTAGAATATAAGAAATATGCAAAAAGCTGTCTACTACTGCCAGATGATGGTTCCCACCTGGCTTCACCTCTATCCCTGAGTTAAATTAAAGGCTTCCATTTAGTTAACTCTATTAAGACAGGAGCTTCAGATTTTGCTAAAATTACATCTCTTAGACTTTCTCCATATTATTAAAATGAGCAGCAAACTCTCTCAAATGAGGAAAAAAACCTAATATGTACAATGACTTTAACAATGTAAATAACAGCAATGACCACAAAAATGAAATTGCATGTTTTAAACTAAAATGAATAATCATGGTCCTAAATAAGAGATATGAGAAAAAAAAAAAAAACTTGCTTTCTTTTTTTTCCAGAGTTCAAAGAATATGAGTGAGAAAAACTGCAGTTAATATTAATCTGCTCATAATGACATATAGTATCTCTACATATCTATATATATAACTGCATTTTTAAAATAAATTAGAATCAATACATTTATATTAAAGTTAAAGTCCTACATAAATTCCAAAGGGCATAGCTTTTACATATGGAATTTTAAAATATATGCAACAAATGAACATAATGATATTCGTGAAAGTTATGAAACAAAGAAACTTGAAAAGTAATGTGTTAACCAAGACTCTTGGTCATTAAGAGAAGAGATAAATCATGCCTTTTTGGAGAAATTAGAGAGGGCTTAATGAAAAAGTGATTTTAAATAGATCTTGAAAAATTAAAATAGCTTATATGTATAGAGGTTAGAGTCATTCTAAAAGAAAGAACAATATGACAAAATCATCAAGAAACCATGGGGCATACATGGAGTTCAGTTTGGCTGCAAAGTAAGGTTTATTTAGGAAAGTAAAGAGAAACAAGATGCTGATTTCCAAACAAAACCACAAAATGTTTACTTTTAAGGGTATATACAAATTGCACCATATATGTAACAATGACAGTTCTGTTTTATTGGTGGCTTACAAATCATCTTGCACACATATAATTTGTTCTCCACAATAGTCCTATAGGGGTAGCTACTACAGCACTATTGCATCATTTAAAAAGTAAGAAAACTGAGATTAAGAAATTGTAACTTCACTATTATTATGTGGATTTTCTGACAAGGAAATTATACCTTTTCCTCTCATGTCTTAAAGTTTTTGTTTATTTACAATACCACTCTGTAGTTTTGGGAGAAATGATCTCAATCAATGATTCTACCATAAATTCCAACCTATGGTAGAAGTAGAATCTTAGATTTGATTGTTTCAAAGAAAAGTCTGTAGCCACATCTCATCAAAGATTATCATCTTTCCAGTGTCTCTGCTTAACAAAAATACTATTGAACTCCTAATTATCATAGATAAATTGTTAGAGTTTCATAGTAAGTTATGGTTCTCTAAGGAACCAAGACAGGACTTCACAAAAGGATTTGGTTTTCCAATGAACTTGTCATCACTCAGCACTGTAAAGTTTCATACTTGGAGACTTCCTTCCTTGATGGATAGCTTATGTTAGTTTTTCTGAAAAAATTCATGTTTTGTTTATTTGTTTTCCTCTCCAATGATCCATTGTTTGCTTCTGCCCCTGCATGAACTCATACACTTTCAGCGTGGAATTTGTCATCTGGATTAGGCTGGTCTTTTAGCACCAAAACACAGACCACGAAAAATTGGTTCTTAGGTAGTCTTTGCTTATCTTTTCTCTGAAGTTAAGTGAATTCCAAAACAAATGTCAATTGTAACTAAATGCTGCTAATCTACATCAATTTTTTATTTAAATTTGAATCATCTCCAGAGATGTCAGAGATATGAATGAAAAGGTGAATATTTATTAAATGCTTACTATATATAAAGCCTTGGTTAAATATTGGAATGCTTTAGAAAATTAGATATTGCTTGCTTCAAAATGAGCTAACATTTTACAAAACAAACAAATTGAATCATTTGCCAATCAGATAGAATGATCCAGTTGTACTTGGGATGGAGAAAAAAAGCAGATGTTAATGAATCTTCAACCATGTTGTTTCCATTGATAAAACCATATCTATTTTTTTTTATACATGACCAAACTGTTATTTTGCTGTACAAAAAGAATCAGACTCTGAAATATTGTACAATTAGCTTGTGAAGGAAATAAAAAATGCAGGTGGGCATAAATATAGGGATTGGGAATTCAATGTAATGGTTTTTAGTCGTCACCCAGAGTTCTTTCTCTGGGCGTAGCTGGTTCAGTTCATTACTACTCCACTGGAAATGATTTGGTTGATCTCATTGCTGAGGATGGCCAGGTCCATCAGAACTGGTCATCATATAGTATTGTTGTTGAAGTATATAATGATCTCCTGGTCCTGCTCATTTCACTCAGCTTCAGTTCGTGTAAGTCTCTCCAGGCCTTTCTGAAATCATCCTGTTGGTCATTTCTTACAGAGCAATAATATTCCATAATATTCATATACAACAATTTATCCAACCATTCTCCAACTGATGGGCATCCACTCAGTTTCCAATTTCTAGCCACTACAAAAAGGGCTGCCACAAACATTCGTGCACATACAGGTCCCTTTCCCTTCTTTATGATCTCTTTGGGATATAAGCCCAGTAGTAACATTGCTGGATCAAAGGGTATGCACAGTTTGGTAACTTTTTGAGCATAGTTCCGAATTGCTCTCCAGAATGAAAACCGTATCTATTAATGATGCTAATTCTTTGACAGTGTGTCTTTAAATTTTTACTTTCAAATAAAATTTGTAAAAAGGATTTCATCCTTGTTATTGTTCAGACATCAATAATTACATCTAAATCACTGAAGCAGCCAGCTAATGCAGTTGGATTTATCAATGGACCTAGAGTCAAGAAGATCTGAGTTCAAAGCAATCCTTTTGTGTGATTCTAGAAAAGTCACTTAATCCTAATTGTCTCAGTTTTCTCATCTGCAAAGTAAGCTGAATAAGGAAATGACAAAACCACTCTGGTATCAATTTCAAGAAAACCCTTCAACGGGATTGCAAAGTGTTAGACATGACCAAAAGAGTGAAAAGCAACAAAAAGTTAAACTTTATTTAAAATATACACTTTGATAAATACTAAAAATAGAAGAGAAAAAAAGTGTTCCAAGTAGCATATGTGTTTAAATAAATAGATATATAGATATCTATATACTGATATAAAATGTATTGATATCAATAAATTTAACATACAATATTCAACAAAGAATAATCATGCACTTTTAGAAGTTTGCAGGTACTGTCTCATAAGGATTTCTCCCTTGGATCCCAGATATGGGAACACAGCAGATAGCAGAACTGGTTGGCATTACTCTTCCCAAGGTTCTCAGTATTACCTTTTCAGTAGCAGCAATTAGTTAGAGACTGGTGTTTGGGGGGAAGGGGGTTGAAGAGGGCAGGATACTAGGTCCCTTCACCATATGCTTTGTTTCCCTGGATGATGACTACAGGAGATCAGTTTAAAAAAAAAAAAAAAAAAAAGGAAAGAAAAAAAAAGGAAAAAAATTCTGTTTATTCTTTTAATGGTGATTTTATTCTCTGCTTAGCTTTTCCATATTGCTAAACTAAATTTAGTGAATGCAGTTGCAATTCCCCACTCACACACTTCGATCTTCCCCATTATACACACATTCCCATTTTTCTCTCCCTTTCCCTCTCCTACTCTGGCTTTGGCTCTGTCTATGTCTCTGGTTCTGGCTCTTTCTCTGTCTTTCTGTCTCTCTCTCCGTCTCTCTCTCTGTATGTCTCTCTCTCTCTCTCTCTCTATCTCTCTCTCTCTCTCTCTCATTCTGTCTCATTGTTCTGTTACCCTTTTTTACCTTTGTGGGATTGGGGATTTAGAATATTTAAGTATAATGAAGAATATTTCTTTAATACCTCCTAATCTCTGTTCCTCTAAATGCTGATTTCTTCAAGACTCAGCTCATGTTGCAACTTTTCTTTGAAGCCTTCACTAATTCTCTTTATCTCTAAAACTTAATATACTGCTGGACACTTAGTAGACACTATCTATATGATTATTGATTAATTGATTCTTAATGTTGTCTTTCTTTTCTTACATTTAAAATTTGGCTTTATGTTCACATACAGTGGTTTTTCAAAGATAATTTCTCTTTCCCTTTTTTTTCTGAATATTTTATAAAGCATTATTTTCCTGGAAAAAAACCAAAGATTTCAAAAACAGTTATATTTTATATTGGGTATCTGAATTGCAAAGTGGATATAAGGATGGTCATTAAGAATGGCCTAAAGTAAAGTCCTGTATCTGAAATATACTGATGACTGGTCATAGATACCTCATTTAACATCACTGTATCCCCAAACAACTCTCTAGGACAATAAACCACAGGCTGGTCTTCTCTGGTGGAAGGTATTTCTACACTGAGAGTTCACTTCAAGATGAAAGCAAATACCTGAGTTAAAAACCAAATTTTATACTGCTATATCAAAAACATTTACATATATGGATTAATTTTAAACAAGATTAGTGTTACATAATGTTACAAGTAATATTTTGAAAGAAATGTTACAGATTATGTGACAAAAGTTTTAAAAATTCTAAAGATGCATTGTATTCTCATTTTACATTTCTCCCTGTCATGTACTTGACATTCCAACTACTTTGTTTTCTAAATTTCATTCACACTGTCTGTATTTTTAAGCAACCTGGCCCCATTACTTGTAATATACTCCCTCCTAATCTCTGCCTCTTCAAAATCCTTATCTTTCTTCAAAGCTCAGTTGGTGTTATAACTTCACTGTATAGTTTTTCATAATTTTTGTATCTTGAATATTTAGTATAGTGCCTGGAACTCAGTAAGTACTTATTATGTAGGTTACTGATTGATAATTCTTATTATTATCTTTCTTCTTAACATCTATCTGTGAACATTCAAGTATGTGCCTCAGCAGAATGCAAGCTACAAGAGGGTAATTGTATTTATATCATTAAGTCACTATGTTAAGTGTTAGAATAAAAATTAAATAACAATTTGCTCAGAGAAGGAATTTTATTAATATTTGTGGAATCAAATCCTCTTACTATCAGGCTCATCTAGTCAGTAGAGTTTTAGGTATTCCCTTGGACTACTGCATTATATCTAGGATAGAGTGGTTCTCTCAGTGTCAAAACCACTTTATGTTCTATAGGGCAAAGACTTTATTTCCTATGTTCACAGAACATGTGAAGTTGTATTCCCCAAACTGCTGAGTGTCTTGTATGTGGTTGCTTGTTGGTTACTTCTTCTAGTCCCTCCTCCTTTTTCTTCTTCTTCTTTCAAATTATTTATAAGACTTTGGAAATAGACATTGTGCATCATGAAACAACTTAACAGTGGAATAGATACTAATAAAGTCAGAGAAAATGTGTTCAAATCCTTGTCACTCACTAAATGCATGTTTTTGCTTAAATCACTTCACTTTAATCTTCTGGGAAAAGAGGGGTTGGACTTGATTATATTTAAAATCCTTTCTCAATATAAATCTAGTATACAAGAATCTCCTTGATAGACTCAAGGAAGAGATGAGTTTTTAAAAGATAAAGGAGAAAACATACATATTTAAAAGAAAAATCAAAGAAATAAAAATAGAAAATATGGTCTATGTATAGACAACTAAATTGCTGTTTGTCCTTCATTCTCAAAGAGAAACATGACATCAGAGAGATGATGCTATGACATGTAAATGAAGTGGATTTAAATGAAGGAAGGGTATGCTAGGTCACCTGTCTCACTTTCCCCTCCAGAGCCATCTGGGTCCAGTGGCAAGATATAGCTCAAAATGATTGAAGATGGCCCTGGATAAAATGGGAGGCTTTGGCCTTTTTATGTTAAGGTCTTCAACAGGTGGATTAATAGCCATTTAATGAATACATATTAGTCGTACCTTTATTTATTTAGCAAACATTTATTAAGTTCCTAATATACATAACTGAAGTGACAGGCACTGGGGGAGATGTAAAATAAATTCTGAAACTTATAATCTATACGGCAAAACATGCTTCATAGTTGTACATATAATAAATACCAAATACTAAAATAGTCAATAAGAATTTATTACATACTATGTATTTTAGATCAGGAATTATGTTAAGTAAGGGGAAGGGTAGGGGAAGGGGAAAGAAAGGGCAAAACAAAATCTTTCCTCATAGAGCTTATATTCTAATAGGAGATACAATGTAAAAAAAAATTAGGTACATAACAAGAAATATAAAAAATTATAGAAGGAAATTTCATAGAAGGAACTATAAGCAAGGATAACTTTGAAAAGGCCCATCGAGGACAATGGGATTTGAGCTGAGTATTAAAAAAGTCAGAGAATTTAAGAACTTCATCTGAGAAAGAATATTCCAAGAATAAAGTAGGCAGCTTACTTCAAACATAATGATATAAGATAAGCAAATCCTATTTGCAAAGAACAGTAATGGAGCCTGAGTAACTAGACAGTAGAATTTGTGGAGGAGAAGGAAATATAGGAAATACTGCAGATGTAGGAAGGTAACTGATTATGAAGAGCTTTAAAAGCTAAACAGAGGTGTTTATATTGTACCCTTTACAATGAAGCACAGTGCTTGGAACAGCAAGACATCTTCTTGAGTTTGAATTTGGCCTCAGACATTAACTTGCTATGTAATCTAGAGAAAATTACTTAACTATTTAACCAGTTTTCCATCTGTTAAATGAGCTGGAAAAGGAAATAGTAAACTATTCAAGTTTACTTTGCCAAGTACCTTTGCCAAGAAAAACTACAAAATGAGGTCACAAAGAATCAGATATAATCAAAATTACAATAATAATCTCAATATATAGCCACTGAAACTTATTGAAGAGTGAAAGAGTGGGGTTGGAGTAATATGGCCAGACAGGTTTTAGAAAAAGCATTTTAGCAGATGAATAGATAACAGAATGGAGTGGGGAGATCATTTTAAAGATTAGTGCAATATTCTAGGCAATACTAATATCAGAAAAGCTTGAATAGGTATATTGGTTTGTGAATGGAGAGGAGGGAATATAAATGAACAATGATGTAGACACAGAAACAACAGTGTTTGACAAAATATAGGATATATGGGGTGAATGAAAGTGAGGAGCCAGAGAAGACACCAAGACTGCATATCTAAGTGACTTAATTCAGTCCAATTTTCTTTTGTGAGCCTGTTATGCATTATCAACTGCCTTTTGAACACTAAGAAATGAAGGTCCCAAAGGATTGCCAAACTCATTAGTTCCAAAATCTTTCCTCTTAGATCTCCTTTAAACTTTATTATTATTAACAAGACTCTAATCTTTCCATCTCTCTGCTTCTCTTCTCTTCTCTTCTCTTCTCTTCTCTTCTCTTCTCTTCTCTTCTCTTCTCTTCTCTTCTCTTTTCTCTCGCTCTCGCTCTCTCTCACTCTCATTTGTCTCACCCCTTCCTTCCTTGGCATCAAGCAATATACTAAGCATAATAATTCTAAGAAAGTAGATTAGGGATGGTTTTGAATGCCAAACAGAGAAACCTCTAATTTACCCAAAGAACAAAAAATACAATAGCACTTTATGACCCCTGGAGGAGCAAATTCATAAAAATAAGAAAAAGCACCATTCAAGATTTAAGAAATGCAGATTCTGGGCAGCTAGGTGGTACAGTGGATAGAATACCAGCCCTGAAGTCAGGAGGAACTGAGTTCAAATCTGATTTCAGATACTTAACATTTCCTGACTGTGTGATCCTGGGCAAGTCACTTAACCCCAATTGCCTCAGCAGAAAAAAAAATGCAGATTCATGGCTGGCAGTAGCAAGCTATATAGAATGTATTGCTAGGTGCTGTGGAAGATATAAAATCAGAAAACATATTTTGTCTTTCACTCTTCATAAAATGAAAGAGAAATTTAAGTCATGTGTGAAATTATGTTTTAGAGATTGCAGGGGAAAGTATCAAAAATGTTAATTACAATATTCAGGGAAGTTGTCATGGAGAAGACACTTGAATCAGATTTAGAAGACGGGATGGATTTGGATCATTAAAGAAGGGAGTGAAATGTCTGTCCCAAATATAATAAAGTCACCTTATTAGAATAGAACATACATTTGAAAAATAGCAAAATATGGGCTAAAGATAGTAATGGTACTTTTGCTAATATTGCTTTAAAATCTAATATCTATTATCAACCAATAATTTGATTAGGGAACAGAACAGATTAAGTTCCAGCAATATATAAAACACAATGTAAATCCATGAATTTGAGACATTGCTAATTATGAAACTTTCAGAGTCATTCTGATAACTACTAAATTCTCCAATTCAGGTTAATAAGTCTTTCAGATCTAAATTTGTGGTAATATCCTATACATTAGTAAATTATATAATTTATACCTTGTTGCTTCATTTCATAAGAGGTAGCTTTGCAGGCATATTTTGAGGAGTTGGAGTAACTGTTGGTGAGGTGGCTAGAGTCCTGGACTAGATTCAGAAAGATGTGAGTTCACATCTAGCCTTAGGTATATATTAGTATTGTAACCTATGGCATGTCACTTAATGTCTACTTGCTCAATTTCTTCATCTGTAAAATGAGCATGATAATAACACTTCCATCTATGGGTTGTTGTGAGAATAAAATGAGTTAATATTTGTAATGTGCTCAGCACAGGGCCTGATTCTAAATAAGTGCTATATGAATGTTTCTCATTATCATTATTATTGTGGTTGTTATTTTCCTCATTTAAATGTATCTTCCGGATGGTTGTAGGAATGAAGCATTCCCCACTGGAAAACAAAACAAAACAAAACACCAAAAAACATCTTATTGGGAATCTGGAGATTTGACTGTTTTGGAGGCATGCTCCTTAAATGAGAACATTTTCATCAGATGAGAGAGGGCTAACTGATTTGTAAAATTTTTAAATCTTTGTAATCAACAACTTAATTCAGTAAGTATATTTTAGTACCTACTACTATATGTAAGACAAAGTAACAAACCCTAGGGATTAGAGACAGAAATCAGAAAAAAATACATTTTAAAATAGTTATTGACTTAAAGGAACTTATATTTTAAATGAGAGCTTTTAAGATTTTATGCATAGATGGACTTAAGAGTTCATTTAGTCAGACAAGTAAACAGAAAAGTAACGTACAATAACTTGAGAAAGAAGAGAGCACAAAATAAACAAACAACAACAACAAATAAACAAAATGAATAGCACCAACTTAGGCTTCCTGAAGGATGTGAAATATAAATCGAACCCTGAAAAAGAATTAGGGAGTCTAAAAGGTAGAGATGAAAAAAACAAACAAACAAACAGATTTTATCACTGGTTTCAGGCCTCTCCTTGGTTATTATAATTAAATTTTCTTTTGCAATTGTTTAGAAGGCTGAAATGACTCAATGGTGCAAATGTCTTTTTTTTTTTTTTCATTTTTATGGACCAAATTACAATCTGTACAAGAATGATGCCAGGAGATCTTCCTTTTCTACACATTGGAACATGATAGTTAGAAGATTTTGATATGTACTTAGGACAGCAAATCACTCATAGTTTTTCCCCATTCACTTACATCCAGACAATGCCTATTTGTCTCTTCTGAAAGCCAGTTTTGTACTGAAGCTAAAACTAGACTGAGGATGAATAAGGGAATGTGGCTCAGAAGACCTGTCTCATAAATTAATTAATCGACTTCCAATAAGTTGCATGAGTTCTCTTTGCACTAAATAATGACATTCTCCAAATAGGGGAGGGTTTCATGCTGCAGCCTTTAGCCCTGCTATAAGATGCTTTTTATCTACAGTTTCTGACATTTCCCTAATAGTAAAATGGTTTGTCTTGCATTTTATGTCATTGAAAATTATGCACGAGTCAACAACAGCCAATCCCAGTTGAGTCATATCAGTGTAAATAAAAATGCAAAAAAGTGAAGTCAATAATATTACCAAAAAATAGGTGTTTAGGGTATAATATGGGCATTCAGACTGCACAGATGTTCAGCAGAAATGAGATCCGCACCTCAATTGAGTAAGAGTATTACCTGTTTTATTACTCTGACTTGATACAGGAGGCAAGGGTAGAGTGTCTGTGACCTTGACTGCACCAGAGAACGTGCTGCTTTGAAAATTCCTGCTCTGAAGCAGGCATGTTCATGCAGTGAACAGCCACAAAGCTGAAAACCGTGTTTAGATCTAATGTTTAAATTTCTGTGAATGATATATAAAGCTCATCTTGCTTGTTTTATTTATGGGTGAGGAAGGGGGATGGAAAGAAGAAATTGAAATTGAAAATAATTTTAAATGTAAAAATACATAAATAAACAAATTGATGTGAATGAATAAGTTGATTTAAAAAATAACTAAAAGACAACTTATTTGCTCAGAGAAACTAGGAATTTAGAATGTGGATTGGTTACCTAGAATTTATATCTTCTGTGCTTATAGAAATTATCAAATAACTTTTCATAATCTTATTATTGCATGATTTTTTGATATTCTGATAGAGGAAAAGAAATATATTGATTTGCAGAGTTTGCAACTCTCTGGTCACTTTACTTGTTCAAATACTGTATTCTACATATAACACAGAGAATAATACTTAGGATAGACTATATGTACTTATAATAAAATATATAATAATACTCAATCATGCTTCTTAATTTGTGAATTAACATTTGGAAATTTTTAAGAAGAAATAGATTTCTAATATCCGTAATTATTGGGATGGGGAGAATGCTTAGAACTTGTGATTTTTTTTCAGAGAAGATTTAGCTTTCTACTTTTTTAAAAAATAGTCCTTACCACCCCTACCCCACCCCAAAAAATTTTTTTTTTCAATAGCCTCTCCTGACCTTTCCTTTTGTGTCCATTTAACAAGCCAAATGGCTTAAAAGAGGTGTATAACGGATTTTTGCCCCAACGGAGAATACAGTCTACCTAATGGGTACATGATATATACATGAAAAGATTTTTTTTAAAATGTGAGTTAGTATGTACAAAATGACACATAAGTACCATGTGGCAGAATTTAAATGGATGGAGGGAAGAGAATGCTCTGAAGAAGTAAAATTCGTGTGAAAAGAGTTAAGCTGAGTATGAACAAAGAACAGGGCTTGGATAAACAGAGAAAGAATAATGCATTTTGTGCCAGAGTTGGAAGAGAAGGAAAATAGAGTGAAGACAGGCAGAATGAACAAAGGCACTAAAGAATATATTTCAGATGAGCCTAAGCTACATTTTTTTATACTCATAGTACACAGAATAAGGGAAAAAATAGTGGTCCTGTACTCTTTATTGGAAAGATTATTCACATGCCACATCTGTAGATCTTTTTGTTTTTTATTTTTTCACTTCTTTAAATTTACTCTCAGAATTTAGAAAGAATATGATAAATTTGACTGCTTTCTGAGGAAAGTGATCAGGGAAATAGAAGACTATGGCATGGAAAGAGCGATTGAAGGATTTGAGTAAATGTAAGAGGAAGGGGAGATGACTTCAAGAGGACATGACAGCTGTCTGCATGTATTTAAAATGGCATCCTGTGGGAGAGATATGGGATGTTCTCTGTTAAGCCAAAAGGGCAGAAATGTGATCAATAACTAGAAGTTTCAGGAAGTCATATGCCAATCCAAATAGAAAATACTTCATAATAATTTGAACTGAGCAAGAATAAAATAGCCTACTTCAGGAAATACTGGGTGTCCCCTCCTTGCAGTTCTATATGAAGTGATAATGTGGAGGGGGGTTCAACCCAGTTCAGGTACAGGCAAAATTACAAGGCCTCAGTAGTTTATAAAATATGAAATTCTGTGATTTTCTTTGCTTAGGGGAGGAAAAGAAATTTTGAATAAAATGGCAACTTCTTTCAAAAAAAATCTTCAAACTTCTTTTGGAGAGCTAAGATTGACTATTATAATTACATTTCTTTTCTTTGTATTTATTTTACTGTTATTGCTCTCACCATTTACATTATTATGTAATTTATATTACTATATACATCATTTGTGTTATTTTTTGGTTCTGCTTACCTCCTTTATTCATACAATTCTTCCCATGCTTCTCTTTATCCCATATTTTCATTTCATTTTATTTATGTACTATAACATAGTTTAGCCATTTCCTATTTATGGAAGTAGGCTGTTTCCTTGTCTTTGCTATTACAGATACTGCTGCCATCAGTATTTTAGGGAGTGTGGATTTCTTGTTTTCATTGATTCTCTTGGGGAAGCCATATGATTACTGGGTCAAAAGAAAGAGATATTTCAGTCTCTACTTAGTATTTTTATACATTACTTTCTATGTTGGTTTAATCAATTTTCAGACCTATTAAGAGTATATTAACATGCCTCTTTCCACAGCTGTCCAAACAAAGAAGCATTATAAGATATAAAAACCTACTTGGAATAAAATAAGTAGGAACATAAAAACCATCAATATGTTTATACAATGACTATAGTGCAAATGAACAGGATACCAACACATTAAAAACTGAATGATGCAAAGTTATAATGTCAAAACTTGCTCCCAAAGAAGAAACTTCACTTGTTTATTGGCATGGAATTGATGGTATGAAATTTTGCATAAATGATTTATTAGTGATATAATTGATTGATATTTTAGTAATTTTTTCTATCTTTTCCTGATTATGATTTCCTTGGTACAAAGAATTCCAGGATGAGAAAATTTCTTCTAACATTGTGAATTCACACATTTTCTGAAATGTTAAATCCTAGATAGGTGCCCAAGTAACTTATCCAGGGCTACAAAGACAATATGTGTTATTCAATAATTAAATACAGATTTTCTTGGTTCTAGAGATGATTCTATAACCTCTATACTGTTTCTCCTCAAAACATCAATTAAAAAAAATAAGCATTTTTATTAAGAAAGGCAGATGACACACCACTGCTAGTAATTCTTGAGAGCTAAGGAGCAGATGTGCTTTCTTTAAAAAAGAAAGCAGATTAAGTTCAGAATTTGTGATTTGTATTTACTACATTAGAAATCATTGAGTGAGGCATACTAATCAGAGGATTTGTGAATGGCCTTATGAATAGAGCAAAAGCCAGTATCAGTCTTCCTTAATTTTTGTCTTTGTCAGTCATTACTACCATCTGTCTCTGTCTCCTATATTCCACGTTCCATTCTGTGTTCTTTCTCCCTCTTTTCCCCTTTCCCCCTCAGTTTTCCTTCTATAATTTATTTTTAAATTTTAGAACAGAAAAGCTTATGTGACCAAATAGACCTGTTGGAGGTAAGATGATCACATCCAATTTTTAAGAATTTATATATGATGTATACTTAGAGTAATCATTAGAAAATATTTGCTCCACCCCCCAAAAAAAGAGAGAGAGAGACCACTTCCATAACTACCATATCAGATGATTAACTTAATTGTAAAAAAAGGCTACCTGTGTGGTGAATTACATTTCTTCTCTCACTTTTTTGCCTAGATCATCTTTTTCCTGTGCCTTCTTTGAAGGGCCTTATAGATGCACTTCTGTTTAAGGTTTACCCTGAGAGATTTAGAGCCAGATACCTCAAATCCTAATAACACTTAAATTAAGTAAACACCCTCTATTTCCTTTCTATAGGGATTATTTCTGTAGGTATATTTTGGTGAATATACATGTTCATTTTTTTGTATTGCATATTGCATTACATCTTAGAGTTAGACTTTTTTCTCTGAAATGGTCAAAGGATAAGAAAAGACAATTTTCAGATGAAGAAATTGAAACAATTTCTAGTTATATGAAAAGGTTCTCTAAATCATTATTGACCAGAGAAATGTAAATTAAAACAGCTCTAAGGTACTACTACTCATCTTTCAGATTGGCTAAGAAGACAGAAAAAAAATTAGTGACAAATGTCAGAGGGGATGTGGGAAAACTGGAACACTAATACATTGTTGGTGGAGTTGTGAACTGATTCAACCATTCTGGAAAGCAGTTTGGAACTATACCCAAAGGGCTGTCAAACTTTCCATACCCCTTGATCCAACAATATCTCTACTGGGCTTGTATCCCAAATAGAATATAAAGGAAGGAAAGGTACCCATATATGCAATAATGTTTGTGGCAGCCCTTTTTGTAATGGCAAGAAACTGGAAACTAAATGGATGTCCATTAGTTGGAAAATGGCAGAATAAGTTATGGTATATGAATATTATGAAATATTATTTTTCTATAAGAAACAATCAGCAGGATGATTTCACAGAGGCCTGGAGACACATGAACTGATACTTAGTGAAATTAAAGTGATACTAAGTGAAATGAGCAGAATCAGGAGATCATTGTACATGACAACAACAAGATTAAATGATGATCAATTCTGATAGATGTGGCTCTCTTCAACAATGAGGTGATTCAAACCAATTCCAATAGTCTTGTGATGAAGAGAGCCATCTACACCCAGAGAGAGGACTGTGGTAACTAGTGTAGATCACAACATAGTGTGTTCATTCTTCATTGTTTTTTGCTTGCATTTTGTTTTCTTTCTCCTTTTTTTTCCTTTTTGATCTGATTTTTCTTGTTCAGCATGATATTTGAGGATATATATAATTGTACATGCTTAACACATATTAGATTACTTGCCATCTAGAGAAGGGGATAGGGAGAAGGGAGGGAAAATTTGGAATACAAGGTTTTGCAAGGATCAATGTTGAAAATTATCTATGCATATATTTTGAAAATAAAAAAAGCATAAATTAAAAAGAAAGAACTTATCTGCCAGGTGCTCTGAAAAAGTGAAAAGCATTCCTAGTCTTCTAAAATTCAAGTGAATTTTATCAATATACACATCTTATCATTAAAGAAATATGTTTAAAAATAGGTGTGAATGAGATTTGTTAGGTCTGATTAGCTAATATGCATAATATTTTAAAAAAATGTGGTTTACAAGAATTTCTACTTGAGAATTCAAGTCAACTGATTCCAGATTTCACACCTCATTGATGACAATCACAAACTCAAAGATGACCATTTCTACTAAGCTCCTAAATAAAAATTGGAAACTTGTTATTGTGGGACAAGTGCAAAGGTAGGGGAGAGAATGCAGTTTACCTTCTAAAAAGTTGTTTGTACTTTGTTCATTTAGGTGTTTTACTTTTGTTTTTTAAAAGTACAATCAATAGATCAATCCTTTTGTTACCTATACATTGGACAGTAATAATGCAAAAAAGAGAAAAAAATTGAACATAGAATTCATTTCTTCTTAATGTGAAAGTCTAATTTTTAAATAGAGATTATAGCATGCTGTTAATTGGGGTAAGTTTTTCATTAAACCAGCTTTCATCAGCATATCGTCATTGTTCAGTTTTACTTTTATGTTGATTTCATCTTTGTTTTACTATTGTCTAGCATCCATCCCTTGGTTCTAGTGCCATTTCTCAGAAATGACCTCACTATTAATTGAGGAGCACTTTATGGTTTTGCCCCATCTTTATATTAAATGAGTATTTTTTTTAATGTATAGACATAACAATCACCAAGCCTTACATGATTTAAAATGCAGAGAAAACAGCTCAAGGAGATTGGAAGATCCTTCCCTGAGTGTGCTGTCAGGAGGGGTGGCAGACAGGTCCTTTGAAGCTAATGTCCTCAAATTTCCTGGGGCTGGTTCAGCCTTAGGCAGGAGCACCATCTGAATGAGACATATTTCTGTCTAATCCTGCTGAAGACAGATAAGTCTGCCAATTGAAACTGTAAAAGCCTGACAGCCAACGGCACCAGCTTTGTAATAATAAAAGACTGATTCTGAAATATCAGAAATGGAACAGCATCTTCTGACAGTAAGAAACTAACACTTTTGACAAGAAATTGGAGACATGATCATTTCTAGTCAAACACGATGTCTGTTCATTCAGAGGATCAAATTTACTTTCATCACAGAAATTCAGGTTTCATTTCATCACTGACATTTTCTCCATTTTTTTCCTTATCAAGTTAAAAAAAAAAAACTTGCAATGACACATCTTTTTGATGTATCTTACTAGGACAATAACCTCAGTGTTATTTTCATCTAAACAGGATCTAGGGTATATTGAAGAATTACTATTTTTTCTTTGCATTTAGTCACATATCAGAAATCATGATTACATTCATTTATTTAATCTGTAATTTTTCTCCATCTTGTTTATGCATTATACAGCCCCTTGCTTGGGTTCCATCATCCATCAAGATCTGAGTTTTTTACAGATACTTTTCCACCCTGCTACTTTTATAAACACCTTTATAATTTCTCTGTTGTTACCGCTACCCTGTAACAACTTTTTGATTGAGGAAAATTTTTTTAATCAAAGGCTTTTATTCTCAAAACATATGCATGGATAATTTTCAACATTCACTCTTGAAAAATCTTATGTTCCAAATTTTTTCCCTTCTTTCCCCCATCCCCTTCACCAGATAGCAAGTAATCAATATATGTTAATCATGTGCAATTCTTCTAAATATATTTCCACATACTGAACAACAAAAATCAGATAAAAAGAATAAAAATGAGAAATAAAAGAAAATACAAGCAAACAACAAAAAAGACTGAAAATACTATGTTGTGATCCACATTCAGTTCCCACAGTCCTCTTTCTGGGTTTAGATGGCTGTCTTAATCAAAAGACCATTGGAACTGGCCTGAATCATCACATTATTGAAGAAAATCACGTCCATCAGAATTGATAATCATATCATTTTGTTGTTGCTGTGTAGAATGATCTCCTGATTCTACTCTTTTCACTTAGCATCAGTTCATGTAAGTCTCTCTAGACCTCTCTGAAATCATCCTGCTGGACGTTTCTTATAGAACAATAATATTCTGTAACATTCATGTACCGTAACTTATTCAGCCATTCTCCAACTGATGGGCATCCACTCAATTTCCAGTTTCTTGCACCAGAAGAAGAGCTGCTACAAACATTTCTGAACATATGAATTCCTTTCCTTCCTTTATGATCTCGTTGGGATAAAAGTCCAGTAGAGACACTGTGGGATCAAAGGGTATGCACAGTTTGATAGCCCTTTTGGCATACTTCCAAATTGCTCTCCAGAATGGTTGAATTAGTTCACAACTCCAACAACATAAAAGAGTCCCAGGTTTCCCCCATCCCCTCCCATATTCTTTACTATTTTTTCCTGTCATCGTAGCCAATCTGATAGATTTTTAGTGGTATCTCAGAATTGTCTTAATTGCATTTCTCTGATCAATAGTGATTTAGAGCATCTTTTCTTATGACTAGAAATCATTTCAATTTCTTCTTGATGTGACTTTTTAATTTCATCATAGGATACCAAAAAATAACTCTGTTTCTAAAACATATCATGATCAAATTAGGCAAAACATACCAAAACAAAAAAGATTTCATTATTTTAAGTACTTGATTTTATTGTCTGAATTTGAATGCAAAATAGAGGCCTTTGAAAATTTTCTTTTACTTTTTTATCCAATGTTTTCCTCTATAATTATATGTAAGAAATATTTTATTACTAATAATCAGGATTTGAAGTTTATAATTATCAGAGATTCTCAGTTCTCATGTTCAATATGCTTACAGATTACCCCAGACAGTAATAAGGATATCTATACTCAAATGTTCTTACACTGGAGAAGTCACAAAATTGGATCAAAAGAAACAAATGCACATATGCTAAGATATTTCCATTTTAATTGCATATTAATCAATGGTATTTTCCACTTAAAAACTTAAGAAACATATTTAAAAATCGGAACAAATGATTAACTATGAATTTATATTATCTTTTCACTTTGTGAATTATGATGATTGCTGAAAAAAATAAAATTAAAATAAAATTGAAAGATTAAAAATGCCTCTGAATATTAACTTATTTTGTTCTGGAAGATGAATGAGTTTACCTTTTTAAAATCATGTTAAGTAATCATAAGAGGCCATAAATCAAAATTCTACCCTTTCCATTTTGATTTTTGTCATTCTATTATTGACAACAATACAATACATTGACAACAATGACAATCCCTATTATTGGGATGATTTCTAAGAAATATTTCATTATTTTTTTAAAGCAGCAAAATGTTGACTAAATAATTGACATAAGGACATATTTCTATTCTACTTTTTACATTTAATTTAAGATGAAAACATAATCTTTATAGTTTAAAAACCTACTAAATTAAGTTTGGCACTAGAAAAGAAACCAGCACTGGCAATTTTCTTGCCAGCATCACCTTGTCATAATGGAATTTCAAAAGCATTTTAAAAAATACCTACAGGGTGTCTTTAGTACCAAGAGAAAATGGTATTTACTCTAGGTTATGCACTTCTGTAGTGTTATGTATTTGAGATACAAATAGAAAAATAAGGTATGATTTGCTCTTAAGGAGTTCACAATTATTTAAGAGAGAGCTATTTTAGCTTCATGGAAGATGCTAAGTCATAATGATCCTTGGGGTACAACAGTAGGTTAATCTTAATTAATGTCCAATAATAATAAATGTGGGAATGTCAGTGAGTCTCCAGGGCTAAATGGTAAGTCATGGTCTGCTAAGATCTGGTAGATATTAGGAAGAATGTGGTGCAAATAACAATTCCCACTGGTATACCATCTAGATAGAATTGTAATTGCTGACTCCTCCTTCCACAAGCAACCTATATCGCCATATTCAGTGACTACTAAGAAAGATAGACTTGGTTTCAGGGTCAGAGTTTAGTATAGATCTGGGTTTCCATTACAGAGGCAATTATGGGGAAAGAGGTTAGCATATGCTTGAGAGGAAATATCCCCAACTTGGTAGGAACATAGATGGACAGCAGAAGGGCTCCATACAGCCTACTGTTCATAGGTTCTTAGGCATTTATTGGGATATGGATGATTACATGCAGAATATGTAATTGTGCATTTGATGTGGCACACCAAAATATAGAATCGGTCTCAAGTTGATACATGTGGAAATGGAAAAGAGTAGAAAAGTAGTCTCAGGTGGTAGCAAAACTTTTCTTGAGACTGAATGTTTTGTTTTGTTTTTCTCTTGAAAGAAGCAGATCCCATCAGGTTGGCTGAAGACTAGATAATTATATATTTTGGAAGTGCCTTCCTTTTCCAAGCTATTGACTCTCTCTTGTATATCTCTCATTTTTTCCTTCTATTTTTCTTATTTGCCTTTCATAGTCTTTTATGGGCACTTTCAAGAAAGGTCCTTGTATGAGACAAATTCATATCATTTTTTTTAAATTGCTTCTGTGGACATTTTGCCTTCATCTGAGTTGATATTTTGGTCTTCCCTGTCACCATAGTAACTTTCTAATGTTAAGGTTCTTTTCTAGTTCTTGTTCATTTTCTTTGCTTTTCTTTTGGTATTTCCTGTTTTGTGACTTTGATGGTTGAGCCCTGCTTCTAGGCTAAAGGGGGTATTGTCCTAGGTTTCTCTGTAGCTCTGAACCCTGGCAATGAGCACAGGGGCTCCTTATGTTTGGGGTCTTGCTCCCAGTAGGGAGTAGCATAGCTTTATATGCGCTTTACAGGAAACAGCATGGTTTCCCAGAATTTGTCTTCTGAGACAGTATGGGGGGGTTGTCCTACTTGTTTACTCCACTACTAAGTAAGGAATGATGGTGTTAGTTGATGATCTGCTATCTTTAAAATCCTCTCACCAGCTTTCCCAGATTCTGCCTAAGCTAAGTTGAACCTCCCTTTTAATCCAGTGAGAGTGAGCTTTTTTGAAGTCCTTCCACCCTATTTTGAACTGAAGAGGGGTTTCATTCTGTTAGACTTTAATCAGAGACTTGGTTTCACATGTTTTTTGAGGAAAACTGGGAGAGCTTAAGCAGCTCCCTGGCTTCACTCTGCCATCTTGGCTCCCTAGTTATATCTTTTAGAAAATATGGAGGTATAGTAAAAGAATCAATAGTGTAAGGAGATAATCAGAGAATGATATCATAAGGGATTTAATAAGATTTATCAGTTTATATTACTACATGGGAGGATGATACTTGTAACAGAACTTTTTCATTATTATGACAGAAGATTATATACACATATATTTATACATACACATACATATACAGACAGAAGGCACCTGTGTGCCTTTGAATATAAAGAGATAATCTCTTTTTTTTTTTAAATGTTGAAATTAAAGGGTGACAAAGAAATGTAGTGGGAGAAAGGGAAAGGGAGAAGTGGAATGGTGCAAATCACCTGCCATAATAAAGAGGCAAGAAAAACCTTTTACAGTGGAGGGGAAGAAGGAGAGGAGAGAGAGAGAGAATGAGTGGACTTTATTCTCATCAGAATTGGCTCAAAGAAGAAATAACATACATTCTCAATATAGATATAGAAATCTATCTTACCCTTCAGGAAAATAGGAGGGGAAATAGAATATAGGAAGAGAGGGAGGATAATAAAAAAAGTGGGCATATTTAGGAAGGGAGTAGCCAGTACCAAAATACGTTTGAGGAGGGATAGGGTGAAAGGAGAGGAAGAAATACAGTTCACAATAGTAATTGCAAAAAGAACTTCTCAACAAGTTCCTCTGATAAGACCTCATTTTTCAAACATGGAGGGAACTGAGTCAGATTTATAAAAAAAAAAAAAAAATAAGAACCATGCCCTAATTGATCAAAAGATATGATTTGTGTCTAAAGATCTATATATTCATGCATATCCTTTTGATCTAACAACAACTACTAGTCATGAATGCCAAAAAATGTTTAAAAAAAAAGGAAAATGACCTATATGTACAAAAATATTCATAGCAGCTATCTTCTTAGGGCAAAAAGTATAGGTTGACTACCAAATGGGGAATGGCTCAATGAACCATGGTGTGTGTTTGTGATGGGATATTATTCTTCTATGGGAAATGACAAGCAGGATGCTCTCAACAAAGTAAAAACACTTGAAAGTCCTCCATGATATCAAGCAAAATTAAATATACTGACAGGTGTAAATGACTTTGCCATTCTCTGTAATACAATCATCCATGACTACTCTGAAAGACTTAGGATGAAAAATCCTATCCATACCCCGGGAGGGAACTGATTGACTTTGAATATAGAATGAAGCATTCTCTTTCTCTTTTTATTTGTCTCCCTCTTTTTAAATTTAATTTTTCTTGAAGCATTTTGCTTTCATTAGGGTAGAAAATTCATATTGTCTTTCACAACTTGACTTATGGGAATGTTTTGCATAACTTCACATGTGATTTCCTAATTGTGGGTGGGAATAAGGGAGAACCTAGAACTCAAAAAAAATTTCAAATGTAAAAAAAAAAAAAATAATAATAATTTTGAAGCAAAACTTTACCTAGAATTAAAAGAGAAGCTTTTCTTTTTAATGTGATGGATGGTGGAGCACATGGAGAGTTGGGGTTGGAGAAAAGAATCAATGTCAGTCTATAGAGCCAAAACAAGATATGCCAGATCACAATCCGTAATTGATCTTCCTAGATGTTCTTCTCACAACTTCTGCCATCACAATAAATTATGCTTATTCTAAAGGAAGTTACTCTGGGTGTTCTGCAATGATGTTTCAAGTGGCTAACTATATTTTGTCTACATAGAAAAAAAAATAAAAAGAAATATAAATTTTGCATCCCAAACTAGAAAACGAATATGTAGAACCATGAAAACTTCCAAAATCTATATAGTAAGGCAACATATGATAGTGGTTAGAGCAATTAAGTCAAATAGATGCAGGATATTATCTGTATGACCTTGTACAAGCCACATAATCTCTGTGTGACTCAGTTTTCTCATATATAAAATTAGATGCCCGATGTTTTTAAGCTCTAAATCTTACAGGCTACAGAATTTCATTACCTGTCTAATAGGGATAAAATTAATGCCTCCCTCACAAGGTTATTATAAGAATAAAATTAAATAATTTATGTAAAATTATTTCAAATATCAGAGCACTGCATAAATGCTTATATTGCTTTTTGTTATTGTTGTTTGTTATTATGATAAAACTCTTCACCCTCTAGTTTTAAAAAAAGATGCTTGTGTTTCATAATAATCTTTAAGGCAGCTATTTATATTTGGATACAATAGTTTCTAAGGGCTCTTTGAGCTCTGTGATCTTAAAATGATCCTATAAACCTTTATCTATATCTATGCCAATGTCTATATCTATATAGATTAATATAATGGGAAAGTAGAGAGAAGTGATATATATATATATATATATATATATATATATATATATATATATTATACATATATGTGTATATATGTGGGAGGAGGGCATGGTGGGAGTGTATATACATATACATCTCATATGAAAGACTGAAAAGGAAAAATATTTTAATAAACTCTGAGAAGCTTTCAAACCCATTCTTTTCTTTGCAATGTAGTATAGGTAAGTGAAAATATTTGGAACAATTATTCTCAGCCCTGTGGTCAAACATCTTCAATTAAATCATTCAAATATTAAAGTAAAAGAAGTAAATTTTCTCAATCTTTCACTTTGTTCCATAAGAATTAATCTGGGATTTCTTATAATATGATATAGAAAATATTCATTGTGTATCGTGTGGTAATAGTAGCACAAGGCACCTAAAAATAAGGCTTTTAAAACTAATAAACCAATAATCATATTTTCCAAGTCTTTTATTCATGTTCTCAAAGAAACAAAAGAAGCACTGTTAAGGAGTTCTAGCCAGCCAGAGGTCCTCCTTTGGGGTTTAGCTGAGTTCAATAGTTATGGTACCCTTAGATCTAGGATACAAAGATGAGTAAGATGTAGTAGGACCTACCTAAAATGCTCTCAGTCCTATCTTAAGTTTCTCAGAATTTCTATTTTCTTTTAAGATTCAGTTCACATAGCATTTTCTGCAAAAGTATTTTCCCAGACCTCTCCTCACTTTCTTCCAACTTTTCCTCCAAGGCTACTTTCTGTCTATTCTGTGTGCTTCTTATATGTACCTATTTTTGTAAATGCTATCTTACTCCATTTTAGAGTAAACTACTTGAGGTTATGGACTGCCCTATGCCTTATTTATTTCATAGGACTGAAGCCAGTGTCTGGGGGATACTTAAAATTTCCTGTGATTGAGATGATTTCCTTTGAACGGACACACCATTAATATCACAAAAAAAATTTGTAATATTGAAGCATCTTGAGTTGGATCAATTTTATTTGGGGTATGCCTTTTACTTATTTCTAATAAACTGTTGTCACCATAAAAATCCCAGAAAAAAAAAAATGAAATGTGTTACCTAGTTACCTACAATATATAATTTGTTGACCTCTTTACCCACTTTATCACCTCTTATCTATAAGCATAGGTTGGGAGCCTAAGCAGATTTTAAGCCAAATTTTATCCCTTAGAATTGGGGAAATAAGGAGAGGTCAAAAGTATTGTCCTTACAAAAGGTGGGCGCAAATAATAGATTACAGTGAGAGGTTCTGGGTAGTCAGATTGTCCAGAAGAGGTCAGGAGAAGCAAGTCATCTTGAGAGAGAACAGATATTAAGAAGATCTAAGAGAATAGATAGAAATAGGTATGAGATTAAAATACTTAAAATGATAAGAAAAACCTTACTATAAATCAAGGGACCCCACTAGTTCCAGGAAGAATTTTGAATTGCCATCATAATAGGAAGTATGTGGGAGATATTATGATCAAACTTATATGTTTGCATAATCAACTTGATAAGTTTATATAATACAGCCATTGCTGAAAGGAATACCTATCATAAAAGTAGGCATGTACCATAACCCTTTGTTTAAAAAAAATTAAACACAAGGATCTCTTTTGATTTTTCCTCAATGCTTAATATGTCTTCCAATGATGGTGACCAAGGAAAACAAAAGATTGTTATATGAACCTCTATCTTTTTATGTTCTACTTACACACACACACACACACACACCTGTTTTTGTTTGTTTTCTTAGAACTTACAGCTTAGAATGTAGAAAGGATTGAGCTTAGGGAATGATTCAATAAAAAATGATGAATTTGAGGAGAACTTGTTAACACACTCTGTTTACCAAAACAAAAGACTACTTCTTTTTATCTACCAGATTCTGGTTACTTTATAATTCTGTGTTTTCTTTGCTGAGCACATATTAGACTCTTGATCTTGACAATGGATTTTTGCGGCCCTAGGGTTAACTCATGGGCAATCCTTAGTTCAATATTACATGAGTTTTGAAACCAAATACTAGCTATAAAGAGAGGTAAGATTTCCCTAAAAAGTATCATTTTCACAGAAGAGGGCTGCATCTGAAGGTATAAGATCATTCCATGAGGGTCCAGGCCAACAATTCATGATACTATTATGATTGCTTGAATGGTACAGGTCCAAGATGAATGGGGAATACTTATTCAGTGTCCACTGTCATTTTCAGAGGGACTCCTATAATGCAGAATTTTATCTTTTCTGTATTTATTCTGTTAGACCTTAGTAATTTACACATTTTCTGAGATGTGTAAAATTTTCAAAAGACCTGTCCCTATCCTGACAACCATAAAATACAATGAGTTCCTGTGTGGTAACTGAGGACATTGTTCCACATATTTGAGTAGAATTAGACATTAGTCACAGTTAAGTTTTATTTTAAAGGTTTCCTTAGAGTCTTACTAAAGAATGATAGCAAATTCAGAGAAATATGATAAATTTTTTGAAATATCAGATGGTTAAGATTGAATCCAGGCCTTATAAGCTTTGCATAAGGTTGTCCTGGGTGTGGGAGATTCAGGACTCGGGGTCACAGATAACATCAGTGGAATCCTTTTGGATACTGACTCCTAATTTCCCAAATCCATAGAACATGAGTGTTTAGTTCTTAAATTAGGGATGAATTTTTGTATCCATGTCAAACTTATAATCTCATATTCTTCTCCCAAACTTTGGTGGGAAATTTACATATTATCCTAGACATCAACCATTGGAAGTACCCTTTTTAGAGGTTAACAACTCCAAACTATATTTGAAAATAGTACATATTACATCAGAACTGATAAACTGGAATTTAAATTTTCCTTAAAGATATTTCAAAGGAAGAGATAAACTATCTCATGAGGCATAATATTTAACTTTGTATGATGCTAATTGTTAGGAAGTTTATTCATAAAAAATGCTTTTTTGCTTTGCCATTTTACCCAAAACAATTCGTTCTCATTGAGGATCAAGTAAATCTTTTCTAATCCTTCTAACATTATTTCATGTACCATATTCTTTCATAACACCCAGTGATCTGCTCACAGTAGGTTCTTAGGTTCTTCCTAAATGTTTAGTGGTTAGTTGATTCCATAGCTAGTAGGTTGCTTCTACTTACCACAATGACTCCAGTAAAATTGAAAAAATCAATAAAATCACCATCTAATTCATAATTTTTAAAAATACTCATGATGACCTCATAATTATGTCTTTTAATTTTGTCATTTATTCAAAAAAGATAGTTTAAATTCATGAGAGTAGCAGATTCAATAATAAAAACTATTGAAATTATAGATTTAGAGCCACAATCATACAATCAATCAAAAAGCAATTATTAAGTCCCTATTACATACAAAGTGCTGTAGTAAGCACAAGTAATTGAAACAGTCCTTAAATCAGACATCAGAGTTCAGAATTCAATAGACTGGAAAAAAGGGGTTCAAAGGGTTTAAATCAATGACATCAACTTTGATCTCTGTGGGACACATATTGACTTAGAAAACTACAAATTTACATTATCTATGTTTTATTTTTAATCCTGTTTGTTTTGTTAAACATCTATCAATTATATTTTAATCATGTTGGAGGGAATTGCTGACTGGTGGCCAGTTTGACATGTAAATTGTGCAAGGTTAAAGAGGGAGTTATATGGAAGAATCATGTCAAATCAGCAACCATTTATTAAATGCCTACTTTGTGTCAATCACTATACTAAGCACTAGCTATATAAAGAAAGGGAAAGCCAATGTCTCACCATGTAATGGGACTGGCAATATGAAAACGATAATACATGGATATAAAATAAAGATAGGAAATAATCACAGAAGGAAGGTACTAACAATAAGGAAGACTAGGGAAGGCTTGAGAAAGAAGGAGACTTTAGCTGAAGAAGGAAAGCATTCCCAGTATGGAAAAGCTTCCATAGGACCTTTAACTCCTAATCTGGAATTCTTTGCTTTACATAATACTGACACCACACTTTAGCAACTCTGAATAGCATCACAAATTAAACCAAAATTCATGGTAACTATATAATGTTTCTTACTTGAGGATCATACCTACAGGCATAATTTAAAAACTTACCAATTAAGCCTATCAGCATCTCTGTGTAAATAGATAAGTGAGAAGCATCATTTTATCACTTCAATAATCCTTGTCTTTGTTATAAAGGCCTAACCACTAGAAACCAATCACAGAACTACTGTTTTTAAATGAATAAATAAGAACCCCTGCTGTAAGACAGATATTAGCAAGGAGGCATGGAACTTGACAGAGGACATGTCTGGTTCAGCAACTATTGAAAAGAGAATGACATATACAGAACAGGACGCTAGACCTCTGAAATGTGTCATATGGGAGAATAATGAACATGGATAAGTCTACCAGCTAATGTTAGTGGACTGGGTTATAATAAAAGAAGTTAATTTGATAAACTGATTCCACTTAAAAGGTAAAGCAATAGAGTTTACTTTCAAAGTTTAATAGAAACTTGAAGTTAGAAACCCAAATTAACAGAAAGAAGAAAAGCAATACAAAAAGGATTTGGGCTAACCATAAATGAGGAAAGGAGAGCATAAGACAGGTATGGTCCTGGAAAGATTTCCCAGGAAATTTTTTAAGAAAAAGAAGCTATGTGACAAGCCTGGGAGAAAAATCAACAGAAATTTGTTCTGTATTCCCCAGATATGGAAAAAAGCTTTAAGTATGATATTTTGTAACAATTTTTTCACTGAGAGGAGTCCAGGACTAGTCTTAGTATCTTGATTCAAATGTAGTCAAAATAGCAAAGTTAACATGTTATTTCTCCCACCCCACCCCAAGGAATCTTTATACCTTGATGAGTAATATAAGCTTGAAATTTTATATCTTAGCTGATATTTCATTTCTTAGTTAAGGTAGAAATTCCTCTAACCAATGTTAACATTGGTTAACAACTACATAATAAGATTGTGGAAATAATATTTGGAAATCTGGATTCAACTTTTGACTTTGACCTTGGGTAAATTATTTAATCTCTCCAGTCTCCAGATTCTATGAGTCTTCTTCTTAAGTGGGATAAGAGTAAATGCTTACCAAGGCTTATTCCCATCATGGACCCATGATCCTAAGGAAATTTTGATTATAGGACAATTATAGAGAGTGGATCTGTGATTTCATAGGTATAGACATCTACTGGATAAGGAGACATTTCCTATGCATGTATGTCAGAATCTCCTCAGCAACTACATAGGAGATTTGCCTAAACACTGGAAAAAATAATAAACAATTATAACAATATTGATATGATGATGATAGCTAACCTTTACAATAATGCTTATTATATGGTAGGCACTGTATTAAGTCTTAGCTCATTTTATTCTCACAAGAACCCTGGGAGGTTAGTGCCATTATTATCTCTATTTTACAGATGAGGAAACCGAGAGAAACAGAGGTTATGACACCCAAGATCATATAGCTAGTAAGTATCTCAGGTCAGATTTGAATTCAGGTCCTCCCCACTCAGGACTCAGAAATCTATTTACTATGCCAACTAGCTATGCCAAGTTAAGAGTCTTCTCTAAGATAACAAAGTCAGCATTTCTCAGAGGTGGAAATTTAACTTTCTCACTTCAAGGATAATTATATTCTTTTTTTCTAGGCTAAGTCTCATTAAACATTAAGAGAGCACAAATCCAAATAATGTATATCCCTTTTGTTAAATTAACTTTTAGTATAGCTAGGGAGATGAAGCAATATACAAATAGCTACCAAAAGAAGGAAGAATATAAGAAACACTTAAGTGGGAGTAAGAATGAAATTCTCTCTCATTTGGAGAGGTTGGAAATTTCTTCTGACTGAAGTTTTCAAGGCATATATATATATATATATATATACACATATATATATGTAATTATAAATAAATTTAGAGACTGAAGAAAACACAAAATTCATCTAGACCAGGTCTTTCATTTTGAAAAAAACTGAAGTCCTAAGGTGTTACATCTTGTCCATGATCACTCAAATTACAAATTGCAGAGCCATGATTCACTTTTAAGTCTTTGGATTTCAAATCAATGCTTGTATTTTTGTTTATTCCAGTGTGTAAGTGTCTCTTAAAAGCTGTGTTATATTTTGATAAGTAAAGGTGAGAATCAGAGACATTTTAGAGAGAATATACGACGAACAATAAGGGCTAAGGCTTTTTTATGACATAAGTGGTTGACTGTCCAGGGTGTATTTATTTCATAATAGAAGGATAGATTGAAACAGGGGAAACAATCTTTTATTCTATCATAGAATCCTTTGAAAGTTTGATGAAATCTATAATATGCTTTTCAGAACTCAGTTTTTAAATGTATAAAATTAAATACATAGGAATATAAGAAAAGCCAATTAAATTGAAATGTAGTTTTCTAAATTAAATATATATATATATATATATTCACAGACACCAGATAAGAACTCCTGGATTCTAGAGATCTGGAGGACAAACGAAAGACAGAGAAAGACTGACCATCTTGCTAATGGTCTCTGTCTGTTTTTATATTAATTTGTTTTGTTTTGCTTTTTGTTAGGATCACAGATTTGGGTTTTTTTTTTTTGTTTGTTTGTTTTTGCTGAGGCAATTGGGGTTAAGTGACTTGCCCAGGGTCACACAGCTAGACAATGTTAAGTGTCTGAGATCAGATCTGAACTCAGGTCCTCCTGATTTCAGGGCTGGTGCTCTATCTACTATACCACCTAGCTGCCCCAAGATCATAGATTTGAACTGGAAAGTTATCTCCATCTAATCCAGCTCCTATATTTTACATGTAAAGAAACTAAAGTCCAAGAGATTAAGCAATTTATTTACGTATATTGATAATATGCTTCAGAAGTGAGATTTGAGCACAGATATTCTCAATTTCAGAGATTTCACTATTGCCCCTTTCTTTTCCTTTTACATCCTTCCTATCCTATTACAAATAAGCCCCTTGAACTAGGGTGATATTTCATTTTTATCTGTATATCTCAACAAATCAATAAATATTTATAAAGCATGTACTAAATTCTAAGCTCTGGGAGGACAAAAAGATGCAAAAAACAATCTCTTCCCTTAAGAGGCCTAAATCTAATGGGGAGACAACATACAAGTAAATACTAAAACATGTAAAAACATACAAGTAAATACTAAAAATGTAAAAACAAACAAGCCAAATACTTAATAAATAGGAAATAAGAACAGAAGGAAGACTCTAGAATTATATCTTGTACTTACTTAGTAGGTGGAAAATACTGAGACTCTCCATGAGGGATACTTGAATGAATTCAACCAGGAATATTGGCAAAGAATAAAACAGCATTTTTAAAGTTTATTTTATAAAATGGAAGAGTTTGTGATGGCAATTCAAGAAAGGTTATTATTACCAGAAAGTACATTAGGATTATCCTTAAGAAATCAAGTTTAGTAATCAATGTAGATTATACAAGGCAACACTAGTAATTGAACAGTATGTAGATAAGGGCTAGAAGGAATCTTATAGGGCATTGAATGCAACCTCATTTTATAGATAAGGAAACTGAAGCTCAGAGAGATTAAGCTCATAGTCATACAGTAACTGAGATGGGAATAGAACTTGGAAGAGTATGACAAGGAATCTATGGAACAGAATATTTTAATAAATACTAAACTGTCAGGCAGTGATAACTTGAAGAGTATCCAGAAGAGGATGAAAAAAATAATCTAAGGTGTTGAGATCCTCACATATGACCTTTCCAATGCCTCCTTTCCCTATTCTCAAAGCTATATATCTCACAGAATATGAGATCTCGTAGAATCCTATTCATTGTCTATTGTTCTGTCATATTCAATTAAATATATATTAATAAAGCACTTATATTGTAGATTCTATTGTGCTAATATACTAGAGATGCAAAAAAACAACAAAATTAAATAATCTGTTTTCAAAAAGATTACATTCTACTAGCAGCAAGATATGTGTATATTTATGTGTGTAATATATATATATACACAAATATATATATTTATCTGTATGAAATGCATACACACAAATATATATGTATATACTTCTGTGTGTTTATATAGAGACAAAAGAGAGGGACATACATAAAGAGAGATGGAGACAGAGATAAAGAGATGTTCTGAAGCATCTTCAGTAACTACTTATTAATGTTCGTTTAACCTTTTCTCCTTAGTACGTAGGTCTAGTATCATTATAGAACATGCTTCTTTGAGAATAATACAGTGTTATATTTCTTTGAAGCTACTAGTTTCATCATGTTAACTCCTAATTACTGAAAACACACACACACACACACATACACACACACACACACACACACACACACACACACCTTTTTCCTAGTTTCAAATTAATGTCCCCTTTGAGATTTTTCATCATTTTTCTTTTTTTTCTTGTTTTAGTTCCTTTGTAGAACAAAGATGACACATCCTCTTCACAAAGTCACTCATAAGAAACCTCAGTCACTACTTAGTTCTATCCAAACATGAAAGTAATCCCCACTATTACATACCTAAGAAGAGGTCATCCAGCTTCTACTTTAAAATTTCCTACTTAGAACAGGTAGATGGTGCAGTGTATAGAGCACAGAGTATAGAGCCTGGAGTCAGGAGGACCTGAGTTCACATCTAGCCTCAGATACTTAACATTTACTAGCTCTGTGACCTTGGACAAGTCTCTTAAACCCAGCTGCCTTGCAAAAAGCCCTCTCTTACTCCAGTTTAGATTACCTATTTCTCTTTGATCTCTCAGATGTCCCCAGGCGAATAATTTTATGTAATTCTTTTACACAATCTCAGAATGATTTGTTCATATATTGAAAACAGAAATATTTTCAACAAAAAAGAGAAACATCATTCATTCACATAGCTTAATAATCTGAAGGTGTTAATATTCCTCTCAAACCAGCTGGCTCTCAGAAAGTAGTTCACTTACTGACAAGCTCTGAAGGCCATTGGAGTTAATACATTCTAAAGCCCATGGGGAAGCTGACGGGAAAGCCAAACTAAGCTCTGGAGTAAAGGGCATAGCAAAGAATCAATTGCTGGCAGAATGGTTTCTAGACTAGGAGGAGATTTTCTGCTACCTCTGAGATTTTTGACAGACCAAGAAGAAAAATTGAATACATCTTAAAGCTTGTGCCAGCCAAACCCTGTGCTCTGAGACCAGAAGGTATATGTAGTCCCAAATGCTAAAATGTGAAAGGTCAACACAGGGTCTGGCTTCCTCAAAGTCCCTGCTTTCATTATTTTTATCATGGCAAAAACAAAAACCCTCATTCATTTTTGAGAATGTAAAAATACAAACCTTAATGTTTTATGAGTATCAAGCTTCAACTAAATTGTTTTAAATATTTGTCATCTTAATAATATATTTGGATTCATGCATTGTGGTGTCACATAATTTTTGTCATTATAACCATTTATTTTAAATCATCGATTTTTATAGCAGTCAAAGGTGATTATAGTTATGGCTTTCATTTTTATCTTTAAGTACTAGGAAAATTTTGTTTCGATTATACCAAACTGAAAAGTTTTTGTACAAACAAAACTAATGCAGACAAGATTAGAAGGGAAGCAATAAACTGGGAAAATATTTTTACAGTCAAAGGTTCTGATAAAGGCTTCATTTCCAAAATATATAGAGAATTAATTCTAATTTATAAAAAATCAAGTCATTCTCCAATTGAAAAATGGTCAAAGGATATGAACAGACAATTCTCAGATGAAGAAATTGAAACTATTTCTAGTCATATGAAAAGATGCTCCAAGTCATTTATTAATCAGAGAAATGCAAATTAAGACAACTCTAAGATACCACTACACACCTGTCAGATTGGCTAAGATGACAGGAAAAAATAATGATGATTGTTGGAGGGGATGTGGGAAAACTGGGACATTGATTCATTGTTGGTGGAGTTGTGAACGAATCCAACCATTTTGGAGAGTAGTTTGGAACTATGCTCAAAAAGTTATCAAACTGTGCATACCCTTTGATCCAGCAGTGTTACTACTGGGATTATATCCCAAAGAGATTATAAAGAAGGGAAAGGGACCTGTATGTGCACGAATGTTTGTGGCAGCCCTTTTTGTAGTGGCTAAAAACTGGAAACTGAATGGATGTCCATCAGTTGGAGAATGGCTGAATAAATTATGGTATATGTATATTATGGAATATTACTGTTCTGTAAGAAATGACCAACAGGATGATTTCAGAAAGGCCTGGAGAGACTTACATGAACTGATGCTGAGTGAAATGAGCAAGACCAGGAGATCATTATATACTTCAACAACAATACTATATGATGACCAGTTCTGATGGACCAGGCCATCCTCAGCAACGAGATCAACCAAATCATTTCCAATGGAGCAGTAATGAACTGAACTAGCTATGCCCAGAAAAAGAACTCTGGGAGATGACTAAAACCCATTACATTGAATTCCCAATCCCTATATTTATGCACACCTGCATTTTTGATTTCCTTCACAAGCTAATTGTACAATATTTCAGAGTCTGATTCTTTTTGTACAGCAAAATAACGTTTTGGTCATGTATACTTATTGTATATCTAATTTATATTTTAATATATTTAACATCTACTGGTCATCCTGCCATCTAGGGGAGGGGGTGGGGGTAAGAGGTGAAAAATTGGAACAAGAGGTTTGGCAATTGTTAATGCTGTAAAGTTACCTATGTATATATCCTGTAAATAAAAGGCTATTAAATAAAAAAAAAAAATTTGGAATCAAGTCAACTCAAAAAAATCAAGAAACCTTTAAGTGGTTATTATGTATCAGGCATTGTGATAGATCCTAAGAGCATATCTAAAAAGAGAAAAGATGATAGTCTCTCTTCTTAAGGACCTTGCATTCTAATTGGTAAAAGGAAGCTAAAAAGTATATCGAGATGGGGGAAAGGCATAGGCAAGGCTTGAACTGGGGTATAGTAATAAAGGTCCAACAAATCAGGGATACAGTCTTGAGAAGAATAAAGATATGGTTGACCATCTTAAAATGGAAGTCTGGGAATAACTAGCCAGTCAGAAAAAGAGGCAACAGGGATGAAGGATACTTCCAAGTGTGAGGAGTCTAGGAATAGAGTAGATTTCCAGGCTAAAGAGATTTCTGTGGAATGTATGGTAGAGAAGTTCCTTTATTTATTAACTATTTTATTTTTCCCCACTTATATGGGGAAAAAAAAGTTGACATTTCTTTTTAAGCTTTGAGTTTCTAAATTCTTATCCTTCCTTCCTCCCCACCCATCGTCATTGAGAAGACAAGCAATTTAATATAATTTACATGTGTTTGGTCATGCAAAATATTTCCTAATAGTCATGTTGTAAAGGAAAACATAGACTTGGTAGAGAAAGTTCTGAGAGTCAGGACTGCAGCTAGGAAAGGTACGGAGATATACCAGAAGAAGGTTTCATGATACTTGTATGTGTATTATATCTTAAGTCACCAAATCAAAGATTAAAGGATAAGAGGAAACTTGGAAAGATTAAACAATGCATATTCACTGATCTTTTCTTTCTTCTTCCTCTCCCTGACTCCCCTTTTTCCTTTTTCTTCCTTTAAATCCACCTTTATTATTGCTCATTTATTTATTTATTTTTATTCAGAAATTGCAGTTATGCCTGACTCTTCATGACTCCCCACTGGCATGGGTTGTCTTTTCCTTCTTCAGCTCATTTTATAGATGAGGAACCAAGGCAAACAGAATTAAATAAGTTGCTTGGGATCACAGCTTGTAAATGTCTGAGGCCAGATTTGAATACAGGAACATGAGTAAGGCCTGGTAATCTATCCACTGTGCCACTTTAACTGCCCTAAGATTATGATTTTGATTATATTTTAATTACACACTCATTTTGTACAATATATTATGATAGGTAATGTGTATATGAGAAAAAAAGTCCCAATTGTTAAGGATCATACATTCTACTGGGCAGAATAAAACATGTCTTTAAAGGTAAATAAGAAGTAATTTCAAGGAGAATAAGATATATCATCAATTAGAGGAGGGAGGGAAGGGATATCAAGAAAAGTTTCCTATAGGAGGTATTTCCAGAAATCAAGAACTCAAGAAGAATGTTAAAATGTTTAACAATGGGCTCTTACAATTCCATTTTCTTTAATTTGCATAGTATACTTTTAAGTTTAATCTAAATTATACAAATTTTGTTCAGCAGTTTTTTTAATTTAGAAATTAAAAATACAAGTTATACTCTAATTTGTAGCATTTGTACAGTTTTAAGGTGTAAATTTTCACATTAAGAACTTAATAATTAGATTGATCCAGTTAGAAGATGTCTCTATCATGCTCCTAGACTGTCAAAATGGAAATAAAGCAGCTAAAAAGATAAATTGGTACCAGGTTCTAAAGGGTTTTAAATCTAAACAAAGATTTTGTTTCAGAGATGGTGGGAGAGTAGCACTGTTAACTTTAGAAATGTTCCTTTGGCAACTTTGTGGACAATAATTAATGAGCAGAAAAATTGGAAGCAAGAAGACAAATCAGGGGAAAATTTACAAAAAGCCAGGAAAGAGGTGATTAATCCTGATTAAGGATAGTGTCCCTGTACGTGCTGAAAAGTGAACAATTGTAAGATATTGAATTAGAATTAATGTTAGAAGTACACACAAATCAAACCTAAAACTATATTATAAAACAGCAGTAATCAAAACCGTTTGGTACTAGCTAAGAAATAGAGTAATAGGTCAATGGAATAAATTAGCTACACACGACACAATAATCAAGGCCAAAGAAATCTAATATTTGATAAAGCCCCAAACTCCAGCTTGTGGAATAAGAACTCACTATATGACCAAAATTGCTGAGAAAACTAGAAAATAATGTCATAAAATCGGCATAGACCTACATCTTACCCCATACCAAAATAAGGTCAAGATGGATACATGATTTGGGCATAAGGGATGATAGATACCATAAACAAGTTAGTAAAAAAAAGGGATAAGTTACCTATCAGATCTTTGGAGAAGGGAGAAATTTATGACCAAAGAAGAACTAGAAAACATTATGAAAGATAAAATGGATAAATTTGATCACATAAAATTAAAAAAAAAAGGTTTTGCATGGGGCATCAGTCCTCAAATCAGGAGGTCCTGAGTTCAAATTTGGCCTCAGACACTTAACACTTTCTAGCTATGTGACCCTGGGCAAGTCACTTAACCCCAAAAGCCTTGGGGGGTGGGGGACCGGTGAATATTTTGCATGAACAAAACCAAGAAAAACAAGATTAAAATGGAACTATAAAAAAGGGAAAAATCTTTACAGACAGTATTTCTGAAAAAGGTCTTATTTTTAAAATATGTAAAGAACTGTGTCAAATTTATAAGAATACAAGTCATTCTCCAATTGATAAATGGTCAAAGGCTATAAACAGACAATTTTCAAATGAATAAATAAAAGCCATTTATAGTTATATGAAAAAATACTCTAAACTACTATTGATTAGAGAAATGTTATATTAAAACTATTGTGTTTTTTTTTTTTCTTTAAATTATAAGAGTTCTCTCTGGGAGAGAGGGTTTCTTGGGGAGGTTTTCTGGAAGCACCTTTAGTTTCAGTTACAAGTAAATAATCACCCAAAATCTCAGCCAGATGACAAAAGTTCAGATCTTTTATTGTGTCCTTCAATATAGCCTGGTTAGCTCAGAGGCCTATCTCTCTGCTTGGTTCTAATAGCTCTTGCAGCTTTGTCCTTGGCTTCTGCCTCTGCTTTCTTCAGCCTCCAGCCAACACCAAGGTGGAAGATGCAATGAATCTCTCTTGCCTCCGAGAGAGGGCTTCCAGCTCTCAATCTCCCATAGTGCTGAATCTCCAACCCCTGGGAATGTTCCCAAGTAACAACTCTCTAGTGGCTCACTAAAGCTGTATTTATGCTGCTTCTCCGAGAGTGGGATTGTGGGATATTTCTCAGCACGCTCTCTGACCCTAAGAGCTTCAAGGGAAGTGTGAATTCAGATATCTCATACTAAACCCTGAAATCTTCCAAATGTGTGAACTCCAATGAGTACTTAAATACTTCTAGCTTATAAGAGCTCTCTAAAGGTGTGAACACAAGCATTATTGTCTATTAGTTGTACTTGTACCTTGTTTCAAGTTCTGGCCCATAACATCTCCTCGTAGGATCAGATTAATCATACTGAACCATGCTAAATTAGATAATTATTGTCTCTATCAACTCTAATGACTTAACAATTAGTAAAGATTCCAACATAAAACAATTCTGAAGTACTACCTCAAACCTTTCAGATTGGCTAAGATGACAGGAAAAGATCATGATGGATGTTGGAGGGGATGTGGGAAAAAGTGCAACACTGATGGTGGGAGTTGTGTGATTCAACTATTCTGAAGAGCAATCTGGAACTGTGCCCAAAGGGCTATAAAACAGTGCATGCTCTTTGACCCAGTAGTGCCATTACTGGGTCTATATACAAATAAATCATAAAGCAGGGAAAAGGACCCACATGTGCAAAAATATTTGTAGCAGCTCTTATTGTGGTAGCAAAGAATTGGAAATGGAGTGGATGTGAGGGAATGGCTGAACAAGCTGTGGCACATTAAGGTAATAAAAAATTATTGTTCTATAAAAAATGATGAACAAGTTGAACTGATGCTCAGTGAAACGAGCAGAAACAGGAATACATCGTACATAATAACAGCAAGAATATGCAATGATCAACTATGAAAGGCTTGGTTCTTCTTAGTGGTTTAGTGATCTGAAGCAATCCTAATAGACTGGACAGAAAATGGCATCTGCATCCAGAAAAAGATCTAAAGAGACTAAAAGTAAATCAACAATGCTATGTTCACTTCTTTTTTTTTTTTTTTTTTTTTTTTTTTAGTCTTCCATGTTTTTTCCCTTTTACTTTGATTTTTCTCTCCCAACATGATTCATAAACTAATGTGTATTGAAAATAAATAAAATGACTACCAAAAAAGCAGTACACATGAAATGTTTGTGCTGCAAAGATTTACTTAGAAGCTTCTAGATTCAAGAAGCTTGCATTCTTTTTTGTTTGGTAGTTGCTGTTGTGGTTGTTGTTTGCAGGGAAATTGGGGTTAAGTGACTTGACTAGGGTCACATAGCTGGTAAGAAGGAACTTACACTCTAATGAGGAGACATATTATTACTATTACAATTTTTATTAGTAGTAGTATTATTTTTGCATATGTCTAAAATGGCATCTAAGAATAATGGCATCTAAATATAGAGTGTATCTATAAGGACTAGTGATTTTCCCCAGTCCCTGCCTGTTGCCTCTCAAAGTTTACTCAGGGTTCTATACTCTTGGATTATCTGTCTTCTTAATAGGGAAGCCTTAGTAGGGAAAATAATTCCCAGGTGCCTCAGTTTCCAACACACATCACTCATATTCCTTGGAAACAATTTAATTTTTGACTCTATATTAAATATCCTCCCCAGTAAACAGAAGGAGAAATAAAATGATACCCAGAGAACAAACATAAATCAGAAGATATGGAACAGAAATTCCATTCCAACCTAGAAAGCAATGATGAATCATAAAGTGACTACAATATTTTGAAAGTCTAGTATTCAAGACTCACTGGCACTTTTGCAACAAGGCTTCGAAATAGTATTTTACATTTTATCTCTGAAGATACAGCTTGATCCTCACAAATTGATCTCTTTCATCCACTTGGCTGCTATTTTCACCACTGTTAATACTGCATTTTTCTTGTTGGTCAACACTTGGAACTTAAGAAGAGAACACCAGATAGATGCCTTTCAGGATCTCACAACATACTGTACCAAAGTAAAGAAGATACAAATTGTGTCCTTCTAGACACAAAGTTGTATAGGTCTCAAGATTAAGGCTTGCTGTGTGGTGGGAGAAAGGTGATTCTCCACTCACTTCCTCATCCAACTGTCTCACAATGTCCTAGAAAATTCAGTTATATTATGGCTAAGGTCATCAGTCTATTAAGAGTTCTTATGGCTAGAAGGAAGAGGTCAGAGGGTAATTGCACCTGCTCTGAATTGATTGTCTATTGGGTGTAGTAGCTGAGAGAGGGGAAGGGAAGTATCTTCCAAGGGAGCATTGAATATAAAAATTTGAAAAGGGAAAAAACCTCAAACTCTGCATTGTCAATATACTTTCATGGGATAACCTTCTGATTTCTTGACTACAGTAGAATTCTGCAGGGCAAGAATAATTTGTTTTTGAATTTCCAGCTGAAAAACTGTTTCTATAGCCGCTTCTTTCTCTGGTGAATGGACTTTATTCAATAAGGCCACTTACTTTCTATTTAAAGATTATTGTTCAGACATTTTCAGTCACATTTTGACTTTTTAATGAGCCTATTTGGTATTTACTTGGCTGAGATAATGATGTGATTTGCCTTGCCTTCTTAAAGTCATGAGGGAACTGAAGCAAATAGGGTTAGGTAATTTGCCTGGATCACAATATAACAAGTACCTGAGATCTGATTTGAACTCAGGAAGATGAGTTATACTAACTCCAAGTCAAGAATTCTAACTACTATATCATCTAGTTCTCTAACTAAGGATAAATGTATTTCTCTTTCCATAAATCCCATGGGATACTATGAAGAATGGTACAGTGTGGCCAGGATCCCAATGGTGGGGCAATAGCCATATCTGGAATCTTATGAATCCAAGATTATCATTAACATCTCCTGGAAAATTATATATATATATATATATATATATATATATATATATATATATATATATATATATATTTATATCCTAACCTCTGCAGTCCTAGGCCTGAATACTACAGGACTAAGCTGAACTATACTTTGACATAAAAATACCTTGCAAACATAAAGACATGGTGCAAAAATACTACTTTGTGAGTGGAATAAAACATGTGTGGAGAATATCTTTTTACTATGAATTATCAATAAAATTCAATTTGAATCACCTGCTGCAATTTTTAAATCTAAAAATGGAACACAGATATAAAAAAACTAGCAATAAAAAGCTTGTGCCTATATATCAAGCTATTTTCCATACTTTCCTTTATGGTTATCCATCTGGCTTTGCTTCCATACAAGCTTTTCTTTTATATCTTGCATTTTATAATATTCATATGAGGCTCACTTAAATTGGTTTCTCATTATTGTTAAAGCATCTTAACATAATATCATTGCAAAGAGGAACCTTGAACACATGAATTATGAACACCTGCACATTAGCAAAAGCATAATGGAAATAAAGATGGATTTGGAAGCAGAGAACCTTCAGTCCTGGGCTCAGTTCTGCTGTTTGCCTCTCATGAGACTTCAGTCAATTTTTCTAATACCAGACCAGTTCTTCCTAGTACATAAATTACTGAATTGTGAGTCAAGCATATCCAAGTTCAGTGCCTGCCCTGACACTTACTAGCTTTGTGATAATGGGTAAGTCTATGGACCTCAATTTTCTCATCTGGAAAATGTGTTTGGATTAGATCACCAATGATAAAATCATAAATTTATAGCTCAAAATTACTTTTAAAAGGCCCTCATTTTACACATAAGCAACTAAGGATGGCAGATTAAGTCATATTTTCAAAGATGCAAAATTTTTAAGTGACAGTGACAGTATTCAAACCCAGATCAATTTTTCTACTAAATGCATTACTGCATGATGCATGCATGACTGATTGAATAAATAAATAAATGTTAAATGCTCTTGATGTGCTAAGGTCTAACTACTCAAATGCAGAAGTGAAGACAATTCCTTCCTTTAAGAAAAGGAAAATAATAGAAGAATCAAATAAATTCTATCTGGAATCAGGCCTTGGTGTAATGGGCAGTTGAAACAAACACCAATTAAGACAAGAGGGCTCCAGGTAAGAGTGGGGGGAAGGCAAGGGGAGAACAGTTAAGTTTTTGAAAGGATTGTTTCTGGTCCCAGCAAAGGTAGATAGCAAAACAACAAAATGTTGACAAAGATGCACTGGCTTCAGCAGACAGGTTTTATAACCCACCGGAAGGGCAGTGTCCATTGCAAGCAGCTCCACTCTCTTTAGATAATCACCACGTGATGTGGAGAGACCCAGAAAGTGGTGAATGGAAGGGACCAGATAGGTTAACTGCTTGGGGGAGAGAGTTTGCTTGCATCTCTACAGGTGGAGAAGGAATCAGATAGGTGCCAACAAGCCATATTTGCTTTGTCCATCGGAGAGAGACAGAGCAGACCCTTAAAACAAAAGAGAAGATCCAAGAAACATCTGGAGGTTCTGTTGCTGACTGTGCCCGCCATTGAAAGAGCATGGCAGTTACGACATTTGAATCATGGACATCAAAAATTGTTGGACTTCAAAAGGAATCATTGGATTCTCTGAGACATGATAAGACTGTTGTAGGACTTGAAAACCCTCAGGAATCATTGGATTTTCTGAAAAATGATAAGACTGTTGCAGGACTTCAAAATCTGCAGGAATCATTGGCTTCCCTAACACATAAAAAGACTTTTGCAGGACTTCAAAAACTTGAGGGAATCATTGGATTCCCTGACATGTGAAGCAATGGACAATAGATTGGTTTTGGACTATCTTTGCTGAAGAAGGCATATGTGTTACTGTTGTTTTTGGTTTTGGACTATCTTTGCTGAAGAAGGCATATGTGTTACTGTTGTTTACGTACCCTCCTTCTAGGACTTTTGGCAATCTTTTACAACACCATGTTGATTCATATTGTTTGTTATTTCACTACTTGCATGTACAATTCATGTTTGTTACACAACATTGAGCCTGCAGTGCCTGTGGGGAGAGTCATCACTAATAGCCTGTGCGTTATTGCTATGTGCTTGTATGATGCCTCCCATGCTGATGGGTTTGTGCATACCTGTTTCTAATAAGACCCTTCAGCCCAGAAACCTGCTAGCAATCCCCATTTCCTTTTAGTGCTTTTCATCTCCCTTCCTGAGAGGTCAGGGGTGGCGTGACCACCTGTGTTCTAAAACAAAAGAAAGCAGGAAATTTAAAGAGCTGAAACTCTTGAGTTCATGCACTGAGGCCAGACAACTGAGCACTTAAGTCTAACTACTGATTGGACAATACTCTATTAGCATATGCTTGGAAAATGGCCCGCTGTGAAGGTTTTCCTTGGAGGCAGTCTTAGTCTCAGTTGAAATAAATAATTACTCCAAAATTGCAGCCAGCTGGTAAAAATGCAAGCGTTTATTTCTCCTTACAAATTAGCCTGGTTAGTTGAGGCCTATCTCTCTGCCTGGCTCCAAGAGATCTTGCAGCTTTGTCCTTGGCTTCTGCCTCTGCTTTCTTCAGCCTCCAACCAGCTCCGATTCGTGACTTCTCAATCTCCAGTCTGTGGTGAGTAGTCTTTTCTTCCAGTATTCTGTCTCAGAGCCCTGTTGATGTTCTGGAGAAATTCTTCCTAGCTCCAAGAGCTTCCTCCATATATATCATCTCCCAAAGGTTAACTCCTCCTTCTGGAGGCAGGGACTATGGGTTATCTCCCAGAGTGCTCTCTGGTCCTAAGAATTTCAAGGGAGATGTGAATTCAGACTAAGCCAGCCCTGAATTCTCATGTGAACTCCATTGAGTACTTAGATACTTATGAGCTCTCTAAAGGTGTGAACACAAGCATTGTTCAATCAGTTCCACTTAGTATCTTGTTTCAAGTTCTGGCACAAAATAACTCTAAGATTAAATTAACTCCAATGTTTTTAACACTTTGTAGAGAAATGTCTTAACACTTTAGTAAAGATTCCAACAGCCCACCCCATTATTCTGTGACAGCTCAGTCTGTTGGTATAGACAGAGAATTGTAAGTGGGAATTGTGGGTAGCGTAAGAAAAGTGAGAGTTACTTTTGGCTGTGGAGAGAGAGAAAAAAAGTGTGGAGATTCCTGTGTTCATTCCCCTGACTGCTACCCCAAAAAACCAAGAATAAAGATCAAGGACTTTTGCTTATCCCGACTCTGGCTGATTCTAAGATATTCAGGGTGCTAACTTGGTCTTCACAAAATGTAGAAATATATGAATTAGCCCTGTGTGTTTTCCCACTATGCTTTGCTCTTTCACTACTTTAGAAAAGTTAGACACTGTTTTTAAGAAGTAAAAACAAAACTAGATTTCACTTTGTGTTTTTTTAGGCATTTAGACACTTTATGTTGATGTCCCAATTTATTAAAACAACAATTTAGATGTAACCAAGATACAATACAGCATTTTGCCTTGCAGTGTGCTCTTGGCCAGTGTTTTACATCCAAAAGGGAAAGCCCACCTAGGAGGATCCAGGAAAGCATTGGCTTAGAAGATCATACTGATATAGAAAAAAAAAAGCAATGAATTATGAGACAAAAAGTTTTCCTTATTCTTACCATACAAAATGGTCTTACTCTGCTGGAAGAGTCAATAGTGAAATAAAGATTTCCATTACTAGATAGTGAGGATGTGATTACAATGTAGTCATAGATCATAATTCTAGACCTTAGAGTTCATAGCTTAGAATTCTTAGGAACATTGTTTTAAAGTTGTAAGAAACTTTATAGACCAGCTAGTTCAAATCTCTCATTTTATAAATAAAACAGAAATACACGCAAAGAAAAAAAAACTTTGAGAACTAGAGAGATTTAAGTGGTTTTCCAAAGTCACATGAGGAAAAGAGACAGTGTCAGCATAATCCATACAAAAGTCAGATTGAAAACTCAGGTATATGGGCAAACATAGATGGGAATAAGATTTTTATACTGATGGCAAAATTGACACAAAAAAATAAGTGGTAGATATGGAAATCATCCAAATCTATTTCTCCATAATTCAGAGTCTAAATTATCTAGGCTTAATTTTTACCTCCAGTATTTATTAATTATGTGAACATGGACAATGATTATTCTCTTTAAGTCTCAGATTCCTCATCTAGAAGATGGTAATTATAATTCCTATAATGTCTAATTGAGGACTATTGTAATACTCAACTGACATAGATGAAATGTTTAGTAAACTTTGAAGTGTTGTTTTAAAATCATTTATTTATTCTTCAAAATTTATCTTATAGTTTAGACAGAAAAAAATCCTTTGAAAAAAGATTCTTCTATTTTATGTTTAATGATTAGGGGTTTATAGCATAAATGGTCAACATGATTGGTCCTGGTATTTGAATAAAAGTGCTGGAATATAAGCTCATGTATTACATGCTCACTGAAAGCATGCTTAGGGAGCAGAACCAAGATGGCAGATTGGAGGTAGTAACCCAACCACACTTTCCCAACATTCTTTTGCAAACAACTTTAAATCAACATCTTAAATCAAATTTTGGAGTAACATAGCCACTAGAAGTTCAAAATAAGACATTTTTCAGCATGAGACAATTTAATAGGTCATCAGGAAAGATATGTAACAGCCCAGTAGTGTCCATTCTAGAGTATAAGAAGTAACAGCATGAAAGAGTGGGAAAGACTTGAAGATGTTGCAATAGCAATGACAACAGCAACTTCAGGATTTTTTGGAAGTTCTCATATTGTAAAAAGGTCAGAACAATTACAGAAGTTTTGCTAGTCCTGGGTACTGCTGGAATTGATTGGCAACTAGCATATTGCTCATATGCAATTCTGGGTTGAGTTGCAGTTTCAGGGGAGAGAATATCATATTCCAAGATAACATATTCTTTTAACATGAAAGCTGCCAAATCTTGTGTAATCCCAACTTTAAGTCAAAATATTTGAATTTCTTTCTTTCTGGATGTTTGCAATATTTTCTCTCTGAATTGGGAATTCTGGGATTTGACTATAATATTACTAAGAGTATTAATTTTAGGATCTCTTTCAAGATGTAATTCTTTCCATTTCTATTTTATTCTCTGGATCCTAGATTTTAGGGCATTTTTTTCCTTATAATTTCTTGAAATGTGAAGTATGGCATATGTTTTAATTTTTTTTTTTGATGTTTTGGCTAGTTCAATAGTTCTTAAATTGTCTCTCCTTTAACAATTTTCCAGGAGTGTTTTTTCCCAATGAAATATTTCACATTTTTTCCTATTTTTCACTCTTTTCATTTTGCTTGATTATTGATTTCTTATAGTTAGTACCTTCCACTTACCCACTTCTAATTTTTAAGAAATTATTTTCTTCCATTAGCTTCTACACCACCTTCTCCATTTGGTCAATTCTACTTTTTTTTTCCAACTAATTTTTGTCTTTTTCAACATTATGTCAATAGTTTAAGTTACCATTTCTTCAGTATGTTTATGCCTCTTTTGCCAAGCTGTTATTCTCTTTTAATTATTTCCCTATATCCATCTCATTTCTCTTTTGAAAAATTTCCTCCACCACTCTTCTCTTTTTCTTTAAGTCTTCTAGGAATTCTTGTGAGAACTGGGCTGAATTAGCATTTTTTTGGAGACTTGTTTTAGCTGTTTTCACAATGTTTTTCTCTTGTAAATTTGTTTTGATCTTCCCTGCTACCATAGTAGCTTTTTATTGTTAAATTATTATTTCTTTTGCTTGTTCATTTTTCCAGATTATTTCTTGACTTTATGTAAAAGTTGGGCTCTGTTCATCTGGAGGTGAAAAGGCACTATCCCAAGCTGGAAGTTTTATTGTGCTACTCTTTTCCAAGCAATTTGTAGAGATCTGCAAGTTTTTGGTGCTTCCAAGAGAAACTGATGATCCAAGGAGAGGTATAGTCATCACTAACCGGGCCTGTGATTTTTATTTACCCAAGAAGGGTTCCTGCTACCTAATCACAAGACCTAGCACTTCTCTCACTGTATGAACAAGTCTACTACTCTCCGAAGGAGCAAGGGCTAATGTTCTTCTCTACTTTAAAAATTCAACCCTTGCCTTTGTTCCCTTGTGATCATTAAATATAAGCATTCATCTTTATTTTGGAACTATGAGCTGCATATGGCAATACTCTTGCCAATAAAAGCCAGCTATACTCAATCCAGAAAAAAAAGATCTTTTGTGATATATTTCTGATCAGTTGTCTGATCCCCTTACTATTTCCAACTGAGAGCTTCTAAAAATGATGCTCTTGATACTTCCATGGCAGTTGTAGCCATCTCTAAGACCCTGTGCTGATGCTGATGCTTCATGAGCTCCAGACTACCTTTTACTCCCATGTCATAGACATCTCATGCTTACCTTCTAAGTTATCTTATGCTGAAAAAATATTTTACACTTATTTTTTCATTGTGCTCTATTTTAAAATTTTATTTGAGATGTGATTTTAAAGTTATTGGAAAGGGAATATTGATTGTTGCCTCTAATCTGCCACCTTGCCTCCCCACCATAACTTATTCTAACATACCTATATTACCAATCACTCTATTAATGATGCTCATGTTTTTATTTTTCATTTAATCCAAATCACATTGTCAATGGAGTGAACTTTTTAAGATCACTTAGATGGTCAGCAATTTTTCATGTTCTATTTGTTTGTTTGTTTGTTTTGGGAGCATTGTTGATTTTCTCTGTGCTAGGACTTATCTACTTCTTAAACCTTCTTATGAACATTTTAAATTTTCATGGATTTCTTTAACATGATCTTTCATTTATTGTTATCCCTTGATTTTTTTTTTTACTTTTTAACCTTTAGTTTCGATTGTTGGTCAAAGAAAAAACTTATAAAAAGTTATAAGCTTGTATCTGAACAGTTAAACACAGGTTATGATACAATATACAGGAAAAGGGAGATTGACCTATTTATAAGCGATAATGACACTGATTTTGAAAGAAAGTTACAAAAAAAGTATAGTTGACATGCCTGGGAATAATATCAAAGTAATATTAAAGTGGATTTTTAAGATAGGCATCATCACCAGCATCAGTATCAGCATAATCATCATCATTCCTACTTCACAAATGAACAACTGAATTTTAGAGAGATTAAATAATTTTCCGATTTCACACTTAATGTTCTGTCCACTACACCAATATGCTGCATGTAACCTTGGAGTCAGAAAAATGAGTAAACTCAGATTCAGACATTTATTAGTTTTGTGATTCTGGGCAAGTTACTTATGCTTTGTTTGCCTGTTTTTTCACCTGAAAAACAGGCATAATAATAGCACCTATTCCCAACATTATTTGGAGGATAAAATGAAGTAATATTTATAAAACATTTTTCAAACCTTAAAATACTATTTAATCCTATATTAATTTGTCTATACTGTACAATTTTTGCCTTTTCCCCTTTCACATAGTGATTAAAATCACATCATTGCCTCCACATTTGTTGCTAGTATAAGGATAAATTGACTGAACATTTGATCTGAAATAAAAGTAACTTAACCATGTTGTTTCAACATATTTCTGTTTTATTCCCCTCTCCTTTTTTATAACAAATACATTACTGTTCTATTACTCTACATTTTTAACTCTGCCGTCTTTTTATCTTAGTTGTTAGAGGTTGGGAGATCATGGTGTGAACATTTCAAATTCTCTTCCAGGTCACAAAAATCTCAACCCCATGTGGCTGATTTGGCATCTTGTGAAGCATTATCCAAGGTCAAAAGTAAAACCTGTGACCCATGAGCCACTGGAAAAAAAAGTCATTAACTGCTATTGGCCCAATGTTCCAACTCTTGGGCTATATAACACATTTATAGATCATCTGGACAAAGGGTTCCCAGTTGCTACTAAAAAAAAAAAAAAAAAAAAAAAAAAAAAAAAAAAAAAAAAAAAAAAAAAAAAAAAAAAAAAGAAAAGAAAAGAAAAGAAAGAAAAAAGGCAATAATGTGAAGGTAAGGGATGCCTTGAGGAATAAAGGAGATATATAGATTTAAAATGATCTATCAAATTCCTTGATTGTAACAGTTCATGTGAGGCATGTCTCACAAGCTATTCAATTTCAAGTGAATATTTACCACAGAATAGTAGTCACTCAGTGGATTGTTTTCTTGTTTCTAGTACTATTCTTCATATCATGTATATGCAAACAATTATACATAAGTGTTTTCCTTATGACTCAACACAAACTTTTCCTTAAGAGTAGCTACAGACATTACAGGTATATTTTGATGATTTTTTTTTTGCCTAAAACCTTGAACCTAAAGAATAGAATTATGTGTCTCATTGAAAGAAAAAAAATGAAGCAACCAAATAATATATAGGCATTCTGTACCTCTGATGAAATATTTATATACACTCATGGATGTTGTATTTCTTCAAAAAGCTAGTCCTTCCAAAGGTACAGAGTTTATAACCATCAGTGACTTCCTATCTTATGAAACTTTAAGTTAATTTTTTCTTGTTTTTAATAACTTCAACATGAAGAAATCTAATTATTATTCAATAGTTTGTCATTTAGAAATCTATTTTTTGCATGAAAGAAAATATAATTTGTGAGTTGGCTATTGTTTGTCCATCCATTTACTCTTAATGAGTACATTTTTTTTTTCCAGTTTTGAATGTCTCTGATGACATCTACAATTTTCATTCTTTATTAGCAATAGGCTTTTAGCAATCATACCCACCATGTTCCTCTTCATTTCCTTTTTGCCCCATTCTTCATAGACTGCAATATTCCACAACCAGCAATCATATAACATTGCTGGAAAAATATTAGTATTAAAAAGATTTGAATTTACTTCATAGAAAAGTTTATAACTTCTAGTGGGGTCTCTCCAACATTCCAAGCTTCTATGCTACCAGTAGGACTTCATCTACAAAGAGAATACTTAAATTCACACTGCATAGAGCATTTTTCTTGGATTTGGATTTTTCCTCGGGCATATTCTGCGATGATAATAACACCTATCTCTTTCTGGTTATAATTTTTAATGGTATCAGTTATCAAAGTATTATCGCATGAAGTCATTTTTTTTGTTGCATCTTTCAAGGAATTGATTAGAGAAATGCATATTAAACCAACCTTGAGATAACATTTTACATTTACCAGACTGATTAAAATGAGAAAAGAGTTAAGTAAAAAATGTTGAAGAAGATATGGCAAAAAATTGAGACTAATTAATTGTTGACAGAATCACAAAATGATCAAATCATTTTGAAAAACAATCTGATATTATGCCACAGAGTTATTAAAGTACCTCTACCCACTTATATCACTATTTGCTCTATGTCCAAATATGATTATTAAAAATGAAAAAAGAAGCTATATGTTCTATAATGTTTATAGCTGTTCTCTTTGTGCTGGCAAAGAAGTAGAAATTTCAGGAATGTTCATCATTTGGGGAATGGATGAACAAGTTGTAATATATAATGGTAATAGAATACTACTCTGCCATAAGAAATACCTATATATGTATATATAAATATACACACACACTTATTTAGGACTAATGGTAGCCATCTCTAGGGTGGGGAGGAAAGGATGAGGGAAAATAAAATTACAGGATAATTTTGTTGTAGGTTAGAAATGAACATATACTTGTACATAATGTATTTGTGATTTCATGTATCTTTTTATTAAACTACGTTATGAAATGCTTAAAACCTTATGTGATTTCAACATATGCATGGATATTATAATGCAGGCTAGGGAGGGAGCCTTCAATAAGACATGTCACTCTACTAACAGCTAGAGTCAGGTAAATGTCATAGTGGACAGAATGCTGTACCTGAAGTCAAGAAGACCTTCATGGCTTGATAGATCTTTAAAAAGGAGATGGCTTTTTTTTTTTTTTTAATCAAATTCCCATCTAATGCTTATACAAACAGGAGATTATATATGCACATGTTGCTTCATAATAGAATGTAAATTTAAGGGGAACTTTGTGTCTGTATTCCAGGCATTCAGCACAATGCCTAATACATAGCAGATGCATAGGAATGCTTATTTGTTGGTTGGTTGGTTGATTATTATTGTTGTTGATCTTAAACATAAATATAATGACATTATTATTAGTGAGTAGAAAACAATTTGAACATTATCATATTTGTATAGTACCAGGAAAAGTGGTATGTGAGTTTGTGGTTATAGTTGTTTCCTTAATTAAGTTTAAAATATAAGAAGAAAAAATAGATAGGTTTCCCCAAAAAACAAAACTATATCAGTATAAATTCTGATGGACGTAGCTCTTTTCAACATCAATGCGAGTCAGACCAGTTTCAATAGTCTTGTGATGAAGAGAGCCATTTACATCCAGAGAGAGAATTGTGGGAACTGAGTGTGAATCACAACATAGTATTTTCACTTTTTTTGATTGTTATTTGTTTGCATTTTGTTTTCTTTATATTTTTTTCAGTTTTGATCCATTTTTTCTTTTCTAACATAAAATTTTGTGGAAATACATATATAGAAAAATTGCACAAGTTTAAGATATATTGAATTACTTTCTGTCTAAGGGAGAAGATGGGAGAAAAGGAGGGGAAATAATTTGGAACACAAGGTTTTACAAAAATGAATGTTGAAAATTATCTATGCATATATTTGAAAATGAAAAGCTTTAATAAAAAATAAAGATATAGGCATATGACATAGAAAATAAATCTAGATTACATACAAAAGTTATATCATGTCATACCTTTATATTCAAATAATTTATTGAGAGGTGAAAAGAATTTAAACTCTAATTCTGTGTATTTTTAAATTTGTTACAAAAAGGATTTTATTTAGTAGGAAGGAATCAAGCATTTATTAAGCACCTACTATATTCCAGGTATTATCTCAGTTGACACTTATAATCATGGTAAACTAGTATAATATAGTACTCATTTTTCAATTGAAGAAACTGAAGCAGAGAGAATTTAAGTGACTTACCCCTATTCCTATAGCAAATAAAAATCTGAGGTCAAATTTGAACCCAGCTAGTTGACTCTGCATTTACTAGAAAGACAACTTTAGCAGGGAAAGAACTAGAATGGCATTCTATTTTTTAAAAGATACATAATGGCTAAATCTTGGAACATAGACCAATAATTTAGTCTTTAATCTTAATTTTCTATAGAAATTAAAATTGAATTTGATTTCATATGAAGTCACTTGTGTATGTTGATCCCATAGGAAGCAAAAAAATGTAAAACACTAATGTGTACATTTAGGAAAAAAAATCTGATTTTTCCTCTAATTCAAAGTTTCCAGAATGGAGGAGATAGAAAGCAAAAGAAAATATTTATCACATGCTAAATGGTTTAGCCTCAAAGAACTTCATGATAATCAAAACATTGACATATTCCCACTTATATGCTAATTCCTCCATGCTGAGTACGATATTGTGGTACATGAACATGTCATTTCTGATTATAGAGAAAGATAGGGCATGGCATAGTGTTTTTGTCATACTACCCAGGGTTCGTGAAAATGAGTATAATTCTGGTTGACTACAATAGCAATGTAACCCTTAATATTTCTCATTTTTAAAATTTGTAGTTCTGAGTTTCAATAACAATGATTTCCAGCTGATACCCATTGCACACAATGGCAACCTTGGTCAAGAGAAACTCCCTTCTGGCCCATCTGGAAAAACGGCGGTTTATGAGCCATTGTGGTCTCAATAGAGGTATCAGCCATGTGTGTCACAGAAGGAACAGACAGTATGGCAAGCCTCCAGATGGGAAATTATCTTGACTAGAAGTCAATTCCTTTCAAAGAATTCAGGTTAGAGCATAAAGTAAAAATGTTCACAGAGGGCTTTCTTTTACTGCCTACAAGGAACACCTCTATCTATGATTGTTATATTTTTCCCATGGTGTATTTTATGCATACTTTACTACTTGACAGACCTTTTGCAGCTCATTCAATGTGCTTGTTATTACCCCTTACTGAGACACCTATTATTTAAGGTTATTACTAGTGATACCAGTAAGAATAACATATTATTCTCACATGTGTGATAGAACAAATCAGATATATTCACAGTTTGAGGGACATACTTTACAGAACTTGATGGAGTGATTCATATTTCTTCCCTGAAGTGTGATATCTACAGTTATAGAAAGGAACATGGCTCACTTGTGGTTGAGTAGGGCAGGCCTTCTGATAAGGAGACACAGATGAGTGATCTGCCCTCATGCAAAAACTTACACCTTTTAAAACAATGATGTTGAGTTGTTCATCTTTTTCAGAAAACATTTTTTTTTATTTCAATTGTTAATTTTAAGGACTGGACATAATACATAGATTTTTTAAATATATAATTAGAGCTAAAGGGTAGCTAGATAGCACAATAGTCAGAATGCTAAGACTGGAATAAGGAGGAAGTAATTCAAATGCAATCTGAGACATTTACTAGCTCTGTGACCCTGTGAAAGTGATTTAACCCTATTTGCTTTAGTTTTCTGATCTGCTAAAAAAAAAAAAAAAAAGAGCTGAGAAGGAAATGGCAAAATTAGTTTTGCCAAGAAAAGCTCAAATGAGATCATAAAGAGTCAAATATAATGAATTAGCTAAACAAAGAACTATATATTAAGAGGGCAACATTATATTGAGATCTGCATTATTGAAGGAAATCTTTGAAAATATGAAATCACATATCTATCAGATTGAAGTATTTGTGTATATGCTTGGTGAATGCAGTCAAACAAGACTTGGAAATAATTACCACTTAGTCAAAATAAAAATCCTTCTGACTCAGGAAAATGTTAAAGTAATGCCTATAGGAAAAATACAGAATATAAGAATTTAAAGGAGAAAAACCAAAATAATGGTAGATGAAATTAGAGAAGGCAGAAAGCAAACCAGCCTGGAAGAAGCAAAAGAACAAGTCCTTTGGCAATTCCAGCTGAAATAACTGTAAAACAGAAAAGTAAGGAAGGAGAAGAGTCAAAAGAAGAGTTGGAGGAGAATGGATGGAAAGTAAAGTACAAAGAAAAAGGTAGGGCAGGGCTCAAGGAATTAAAAATGATAACAGGGAGCACAAGTTTATACATGACTTGTTCTCTTGCATCCAGGAAGGCAGAAGAAAAAGGCAGGAATTACAAGAAGAAAGAAGAAGAAAAAAGAAGAGAGGGAAGAGGAAAGAAGAAGAAGAAGATGAAGAAGAAGAAGGGAGGAGGAGGAGGAGAAAGAGCAGGAAGAGGAGAACCAGGAGGAAAAGGAGAAGGAGAAAGAGAAGAAGGAGGAGGAGGAGCAGGAGGAGGAGGAGCAAGAGGAGGAGAAGCAGGAGGAGGAGAAGGAGGAGGAAGAGGAGGAGGAGGAGGAGGAAAGAGAAGGGAGAAGAAGGAGGAAAGAGAAGGGAGAAGAAGGAGGAAGAGGAAGAGAAAAAAGAGGAGAAGGAGGAAGAGGAAGAAGAAAGAAAGAACTATAACTAAAGGAATATAGAGATGGGGCATTTAGACATCTTTATTGAGTCAATCACCCGATCTCACTGAAAACAACTAGGACAATATTTTAGTCCTGCCACATTTAATCAATCAATCAATAAATCACTATTTATTATTAAACACTATATGACAGTTACTCTAAGAAAGCTAAGAAATATATAAAAAAGCCCTTCCTCTCAAAATGCTCAAAATCTATTAGGGGAAACATTGTGCACACAAAAATCAAGAGTAGATCTAGATCCATATTCACATAGATATAGATATATCTATACACATGGATATATAATCAATTTTACATCTATCCATCCATAATTAAATAAATAAATGAGAAAGGATATTAGAATTAAAGGGGCTTGGGAAAGATTTTCATCACAAAGTTAGATTTTAGATGGGACTTGAAAGAAACTGAGGAAGCCAGATGAAACTTCATATTCCCTATTCTTTTATTGAATAAATCATTTAAAAATACATTTAAAGTAACTTCATTAATTAGGTGAGAACACCTGTATTGATTCAACCAATCAAAGGCATGAGACCAATTCTGAAAAGCTCTTGAAAGCTACTGGATAGAATAGAGTGACACAGAAAATATATTGATATTGGGAGGGGGGATACTTGGCTATCCCATATGGGCGTTCTACAAAATAGCAAACCCATTTAAAAAATTAAACCTTTTTGTGACTAGCAAGAACAAAAGGAATGCCAGACAAGTCACTGAAAGGAAATTTCTTGGAGCAAAGAAAGAAAAGTCTCATCTTCTCCCTCTGGCATACCTCCAATATATTCCCCAAACCACAAGAAAACCTTGCAACCTTTAGATGGTAGGAGGATTTAGGATTCTCATGTTGTTTAGTATATCCTGGGACATCAGTCATTGATTATGATGTACAGCACAAATTAAGAACACGAGTACAAGGAGCCCAGCAGAAAAGTGACAAAAAAAAAAAAAAAAAAGTTCCTATGTAGGAACTATATCATGTCTTTTCTGATAAAGTTAGTTTCTAAACTAATAGATCATGGTGTTGCTATATATAATTTATCGAGTTATTAACAAAGCATTTAGATCAACTTCTTATACTATTCTTGTAAGGAAAATGGAGAAATGCCAACTATACATTAGTACATTAAGTGAATTTGGAATGATCTAAAGGACCAGACCCATAGTCTTCAATGAATTGAATGAAAGCAGAAGTTGCATATTATCAGATTAATATAGGGCATAAAGCTGGTAGTTATAACTAATAATCATATTGGTTAAGAGTGTCAGGTTTTAAAAAGATCTATAAGTCCACTGAATCACTTAAAAAGAGAATCAAAATGAGATGGTATTTAATAGAATAAATATTAAGTCATACTAAGATAAATATATTCAATATCTTTAATATAAGACAAAGGAGAAAAGGTTAGGAAGAAGTTTGTTTATTAAAAATAGGGGACAGCCATTTCAATGAAACAATTGCAGGACTAGACAGACAAAAAATTAAAGTGACTTGTGTGTGTGTGTGCATTATTAAGACAAGAATAGCTTTCACAAAGAGCAAGATTTTTTTCCTTTACCTGTACTTTACCTCTGTTAGAATAGTTAAAGGTTTTAGTTTAAAAATAATCATTATAATCTAGAAAGTAGCTAGAATGACCTTGATATGATTACATATGAAGATGGGCGGGTGTAAAGTCCAGGCTAGCTCCCTGGAGGCCTCAGGAATAGCCGGAGTCAGGATAAATAACAGTCCTTGGTCTTTAGGGGAAGAAGTGAAGGAGACAGACAAAACTGCCTGGATTCTTGAGTCTAAAGTCGCCACCTCTCTCCTCCTCCTTTGGGCCAAGTGAAATCCTCTGGCCTCTCTCACCCCACCCCCTAATCTTTATCTACAATTCTCTTAACCCCAAACATTGAGCCAGCATTAATTGTGACAAGATAAATTCCAAACATACTAATAGAGTCATTGTCCAATATGTAATTAGCCTTAAGTGCTCTGTTGTCTGATTAAGTGCATCTATTCAAAGTTTCATCCCTTTACAGGTGGGTATGGGATTTTTTTTTCTTTTGGTCAATATGAAAAAAAAAAAATAAAAGTAAGTTCAGAATCAGAGGAAATGATAAGTTTTTAGAAGTATTTGAAGGTTTACCATGTAAAAGAGGAATTAGAAAATTTCTTCCCATTAGTAAGAATGGGAAAAAGTTACAAAGATGCTAATTTAGGCTTGATTTGAGAGGATGGGGTGGAAATTAAACTCTTTACTGATTATTGATACTGAAATGTGGAATGGGTTACCTTGATTTCTAGTGGATTTTCCCAATCTGTTGTTCTTGTTTAGTAGTTTTTATTGTGTCTAACTCTTTGTAATATTATTGGAGGTTTTCTTGCGAAAGAAATGATTATTAATAGCCAATAATATGGAGTTCAGACTTCTACCCTTCCACAATTCTGGTTTCAAAAATTCTGTCTCTTTAAGGATATTGCTGATAATGAAATTGAACTAGTACCTCAGTCTCGTGATACAACTATTGTGTTCTTCTCAGGCTTAGATGAAGCATGCATTCTTTGAATACCATATTCCAAGATGTGTCTAGAGAGAGTCTGTCCAAAGATAGTATGATGTCACACTTAACCTCTCATTTTAATATATGCCAGAATAGGATTGTCATCCCTCAGGAACATTTATACTTGAAAGCCATATAAATGATGAGCTCACAACCATGATTGTCTTTGATCCAATAGTGAAGGTCAAATGACCATTCTCTATATTCATAACATGCTGACCTTATTAATAGAATGATTAGATTACCCAACAGATTACAAAGAAAACTGGAGGGGTTTACCATTTTTTTGTCCAGGAACATGCAGCTAGTGTCTGAGGTCTAATTTGAAATCATGAAGATGAATCAGGCCCAAAACTCTATCTACTGTACCACTTGACTGCTCATAAATTAAAAACTTCTCAAATAAAATGTTGAAGAGATTGTTTTCACAATACATGATATGATAGAAAAATACTAAAGAACCTTACAATTCTGAAATTCTGTGATTCTAATTATGGAGAGAGAAATAAGAAAATGTGAAGAAGCATTTAAGCTAAAAAGAATGTAAATGTAGGAGAAAGGAGGCCTGTAGAAAGAGAGACACAAAGGATTTTGATACAGTTAAGTTGTAGGTTTTACTAAGATGTCATGATTGATAGATATGCTTTTTACTTTTCTCTTTTTTTTTGGAAATAATTCTGATTCTTTGCAACATAGAATACTCAGAAATAAATGAACACATGATGTAGTTGAATTCCAAATCATGTGGTTTAGGAGAGAAATTTCTAATCTCAGATGAAGCTTTTAGGGTTCAGTACCAAATGTTGAAAGATACCAAATGTTAGGGTTGGGTCATGTGAAGAATTCATAATGGCCATTTGCTTTGGCAAAAGTAGGTTTATTTAGGGGAATGAGATTATAGACAAAATGAAGAGATACAATAGACCCTAGGAGTGATAAATTTGGACTAAAATTGGGAGAACTTATTTATACCAAGGACAGAGGTTTTAATAATTAATGATGAAAAAGAAAATTCCCTAGTGGAACTCACAATTTACCAGTAGAGAGGGAATGCCCCATGAGGTTGGAATATTTCCTTAGCTGGAAGGCTAAATAGCAAAAGAGATTTAGTACCCTAAAAAGTTGGTTTGTTATAAGAAGGAGAAAGACACCATAAGGTATGGTGAGGGGTTGAGAAGAAAGTTATCATGTGTTGTGGAGGAATGATAATGAGAAAAACACTACTAGGCAAAATGTGTAGTGGACTATAATCCTAAGTGGGATCCAGGAAAAATAGGGTGAGCAATGGACAGATTTATAGGGAAAATTTAAACTCAGGAGTTCGATATAACTCAAATTTCTCACCTGACATAGCAAGGTGGGGCTACCCATGATCTCTACAGATGGTAGAACCAGAAGACTAAAGTGATCTATCAGTGCCTTACCTTGCCTGCCCCAGGGATCAATTCCATCAATGCTGCAGTCCTTCTCTGCCAGCTGCAACCAGTTATTGAGGATTTCATCACAAATACTCCTTGGGTACCTAGTGAAGAACAGGATACAACATGTTGTATATAAGAGATTTCCCTAAGTTTATGGTATCTTGTCTCCCAATCCACTTTCTATATAAGAATTTAGTAGTCATTTGCATTTATTCTATTTGTCTTTATATATCTTCTTGTTGTCCTTTTCATTAGAATATGAGTTCCATGCAATCAGGTAATTATATATTTATTATGCCTGACACAGAGGTACTTAATAAATTCCTAGTGATTGATGCAGCAGAATATCATTGTCAGTAGTCATATTAGGAATATATTTGTATATACATATAAATGTTTATACATTATCATTTGGAAAAACAAAGAATGAGAATGTATCTTAAACTAGATCATCACCAAAGGTGTCATCATTGTTGGACCTGTAAACTAGATGACTTTATGTCATTCCTTTTAGATAACTTATTTATGTCACAAATATATAAAAATGTATGCTACAAGTAATCATAAAACTTAATATATGTATAGCATGCTATTTCCAAAATAAATTTTGTCATGCTACATTTTAATGCTTTGAGTATATTGAACCCAAAAATACCAGTCAAGAAGAATAAGGACATAGAAAATCCTCCATTTGGGGAGAAGGAGAGCAGAGAAAGAGACAGAGACAGAGACAGACAGACAAAAACAGAGAAAGAGAGATAGAGAGGAAGGGAAGAAGAGAGAGAGAGAGAGAGAAAATAAAGGATCAGGATAAAAGGACATCTAAGAATAAAATATTAAGAAATCAACTTAATCTTATACTGAAATAAACACTAATAATTTTTTTGCACTTAAATAGATTTTATTTTTCCAATTATGTGTAAATATAGTTTTCAGCATCCACTCATAAGATTTTGAGTTGCAAAGTTTTCTCCCTCCTTTCTCATATATATATATATGTGTATGTTATACACATTTAGTCATATTAAACAGATTTCTGCATTAGTTATGTTGTGAAACATGAATTTAAAAATTGGAAAATTCAAAAGAAAAACCATAAAAAAGAAAAAATTAAAATAGTATGTTTCAATCTTTATTCAAGCACCATAGGTCTTTCTCTGGTTATGAATAAACTTTTCCATCACAAGTCTTTTGGAATTGTTTCAAATCATTATAAGAGCTAAATCTACCATAAATGGTACTATGGCGTTACTGTTATTGTGTACAATATTCTCCTGGTTCTACTCATTTCACTCAGGATCAGTTCACAGAAGTATTTCCAGGTTTTTTTTAAATCCTTCTGCTCATCATTTCTTACAGACCAAGAGTATTCCATTGCATATATATATATACATATATATATATATATATATCACAATTACTCAGCCATTCCCAAATTTATAGGCATACCTACAATTTCCAATACTTTGCCATCACAAAAAATAAATATCTTTGTATGTTTTATTTTTTCTTCTTTTTTTTTATGTCTTTGGAATACAGATCTAGTAGTGGTACTGCTGGATCAATGAATAGGCACAATTTTATAACCCTTTGGGCAGCTTTCCAAAATATTCTCCAAAATCGTTGCATCAGTTCATAATGCTAACAATGCATTAATGTCCCAAATATCCCACATCATTTCCAACATTTATCATTTTTCGTTTCTGTCATATTAAAAATCTGATACAAGTGACTTTGAAACTCAAAGTTGTTTTAATTTATATTTCTCTGATTAATAGTGATTTATACCATTTTTCATGAGTATAAATAACTTTAATTCCTTCATCTAAAAGTGGACTATTCATATCATTTGACCATTTATCAATTGGGGAATGGTTTATATTCTTATAACTTTGATTCAGTTCTCTCTACATTTTAGAAATAATACTTTTATCAGAAACAATGTCTACAAAAATGTTTTGTATCTTACTTCCCTTCTAATCTTGCTTTTGTTAGTAGAAAAACTTTTAAATTTTATTTTAATGTAATGTAATGAAAATTATCCATTTTGCTTTTCAGAATGTTCTTATCTCCTTTTTGGTCATATTTTTTTCTCCATCAATCTAACAATTAAACTATTTCTTGCTCTCCTAATTTGTCTACTATATCAACTAATTTGACCTTATCTTCCTATAGGATCTGAGATATTTGTCTATGCCTAGTTTCTGTCATACTCTTTTCCAGTTTTCCTGGCAGTTTTTGTCAAATAATGAGTTCTCATTCCAGAAGCTGGAGTTTGTGGGTTTATCAATCAGCACATTACTATAGTCATTTACTGCTATGTTTCTATCTATTCCAGTGATCCATTGCTATATTTCTTAGCCATTAGTAAATGATTTTGACATTTATTTATTTCTAATCCAGTTTTAGATCCAGTACAACAATTCCACCTTCCTTTGAATTTTTTTCATTAATTCCCTTCATATTCTTGATTCTTGTTTGTCGGATGAATTTTGCTATAATTTTTCTAGCTATATAAAATAATTTTGGTAGTTTAATTGGCATGACAGCAGATAAGTAGCTTAATTTAAGTAGAATTGTCATTTTTATTCTATTAGCTCAGTCTCTCCATGACATTTTTTCAATAATTTACATGTGACTTCATCTGTGTGAAAATTCTTTTGTAATTGTGTTTATATAGTTTCTGTCTTTGTCTTGGCAAGTAGATTATCAAATATTTTGTACTGTCTAAAGTTATTTTAAATGGATTTTTTCTTTTTACTTCTGACTTCTGGGCTTTGTTGGTAATGCATAAAAATGATGATCATATATGTGGATTTATTTTATATCTTAAACTTTACTAAATTTGTTAATCATTTTACCTAGGTTTTTAGTTGATTCTCTAGGATCCTCTAAGTATATATCATATCATCTACAAAGTGGTAGTTTTGCTTTCTCATTGTCTATTCTTAATTCTTTTGATTTATTTTTTTGCTTATTGTTATAGCTAAGATTTGTAGTACTACACTGAATAATGATAATGGGCAACCTTGGTTCACCATCATTATTATTGGAAAGGACGCTAGCTCATCCCCATTCTGTAAAGTGCTTGCCAATGGTTTTAGATACTGATACTATTTTAAGAAAAACTCCATTTATTTCCATGTCTTTTAGTGTTTTTTAAAAGGAATGGGTGCTTTATTCTGTCAAAAGACTTTCTGTATCCATTGAGAAAATATATGATTTTTGTCAGTTTTGTTATGTGTTTAATTATGCTGGTATTTTCCTAAATACAATATTATTACCCCCACTCTGCAAATGAGTAAAGTTCAGAGATTTTGCATTGGCTAAGGTCACAACCTTAGCTAGAGGCAGGATTCAATAAGCCAATCAAACTCTGATTTTAAATCCAGTACTGATCACAACTGCACAATTGCACAATTGGTCAATCAATCTGTCTATCAGCAACTAATACCATCAATTGACATTTGTTGATAGTACACAATCAACAAAGCACTGTCAGCTCTATTAATGTCTGGGAATTATGCAATCTATGTCTACCTTGCCAAACACTGTATATAATAAAATATGAGCTGCACATCATCCTAACAAGTTTTCTTAACAGGCTTTAAAAAATTCTGCTGGTTTGAATTATAATCTCCTTATCATGTGCAGATCCTTTAGACAAATAGCTCCAGGTTACATGCACATTAGGTTATTGCTCATCAAAGAGATTAAAATAGGTGTGTTAGAAAGATAATTTTTTTCCTCTCCATTGCTCCCTAGAAATTGCTTTATAAAAACCCTGCAGAGAGGACAACAAGGTTCTCTGAGAAATAAAAAAAAAAAAAAAATCAGAAAAGGAATTCATAGCTAATTATAGAAAGGCTGACAAGCTGGTTTGGTTTCTGACAATATACACAAATGCTCTGGTTTTTGCTTTAATACATGTACTATATATTTCAGAACTAATAGGCATCATTATGCCTAGAAAATTGTGAAAGATCTTTGTAACCCTAGAAAATCGAATATTTCATAAAATACACTGAGATGGTTGTCAGTTCTACATTCTTAAAATATGGTACATTTATTTGTTTTTTTATTGCATAAGGAAAATTCAAATTTCAAATAATTCTGATATTTTAATGTCTTTTTAATACAAAATTTGAGAGGAAATGAATCTAAATTTAATATATAAAATGATTTTGAGAAAGTATAATGAGAGACATTTCATGTCGCAAAATAATAAAAAAGAGAAGATGATCAAAACAAACAAAAATCACATGATAACACGGGAATCTGTGTGGTACAGTGAATAGAGCACTGACTTTGTGGTCAGGAATACCTAAGTTCAAATATAATCTCAGTCTTTTACTGGCTGTCTGACTCTGGGCAAGTCATATAGCATCTTTATACCTTACTTTCCTTAACTATAAAATAGGGCTTGACATAATGATATGCAAGTACTCCAATATATGTTAGACATCTGCAATTCTTCTATACATATTTCCACAATGATCATGCTGCACAAAAAAAATCAGATTAAAAATGAAAAAAAATGAACTAGAAAATAAAAAGCAACCAAATAACAGCAAAAAGTGAAAATACTATGTTGGGATCCACAGTCCCAACAGTCCTCTTTCTGGATGCAGATCGCTCTCTCCATCACAAGTCTGTTGGAATTGGCTCATGGTTGAAAAGAGCCACATCCATCAGACTTGATCGTTTCATAATCTTGTTGTTGCTGGGTACAATGTTCTTTTGGTTCCACTTACTTCTCTTAGCATCAGTTCATTTAAGTCTCTCCAGGCTTTTGTGAAATCATCTTGCTGATCATTTCTTATAGAAAAATAATATTCCAATGCATTCATATGCCACAACTTTTTTAGCCATTTTCCAGTTGATGGACATCTATTCAGTTTCCAGTTCCCACTACCAAAAGGGCTGCTATAAACATTTTTGTACATGTGGATCCTTTTCCCTTTTTTATGATCTCTTTGCTATATAGGTCTAGTAAAGACACTGTTGCTTCAAAGGATATTTTGATAGCCCTTTGGGCTCAGTTTCATATTACTATCCAAAATGGTTGGATTCGTTTATAATTCTACCAACAATGTATTATTGTCCCAGTTTTCCCACATCTGCTCTAAGATTTATCATCATCTTTTCCTATCATCTCAGCCAATTTGAGAGGTATGTAATAGTATGTCAGAGTTGTCTTAATTTGCATTTCTCTAATCAATAGTGATTTAGAGCATTTTTTTCATATTTCCAGAATTGGTTTCAATTTCTTCATCTGAAATTATCTATTCATGCCCTAAGATCATTTATCAATTGGAGAATGGCTTGTATTCTTATAAATTTGAATCAATTCTCTCTGTATTTTAAAAATGAAGCCTTTATCAGAACCTTTGTATATAAAATTTTTCCTAGTTTTCTGCTTCCCTTGTAATCTTGTCTATATTGGTTTTGTTTATACAAAAACTTTTTAATGTAATATAATCAAAAATTTCCATTTTGCATTTCATAATGTATTATAGTTCTTCTTTGGCCACAAGTATCTTGCTTTTCCACAGATCTGAGAGCTTCCAATTTGCTTAAAAGACTTTTTTTTAATTTGATGACATTCCAAAAATATTCAAATAGAATAAAGTAGACTAATTCAAAAAAACTAATTATAATACATGAACATGATTCTTTCATAACTTTTGATGGAAAAATAAGGAAACACTTAAGGACTTGAACATCATAATTTGTCAGTCAATCCTATGAAAATAAAAATGTAAGTAGGAAGTAAAAACCCTAAGGGAGCATCAAAACTATGGCAAAAATTACTTGAAGGAGGGAAAAATAAAGGCTTAAAAATCTGGGAAAGTACACAGAAAGATTTTATCCATATTTAGCAGATATATACAGTGGAACAATATAAATCTATGCTCCACTAAAGGGAACAAAAAGTTGCATGTGCAGAAATTTAGGAAACAAAACAATATTAAAAACCTGCATTCTCTTAACCAACAAACCAATTCAAAAAAGGTCAAGGTGAAATGAAGGCAAAGGGCAAAATAAATAATTCAACTTTAATTTAAAAAAAACAAAAAACTTTGATACAGAGGCTTGAGAAATGAGACACATAAAAGAGAATTTCTGATGTAGGAGAATATGAAAAATCTGTGGTCATGTATATGGGTGCAAGAGGTTGCAGACTGGATCAAATGAGAAACAAAGAAGTCATGAAATGCTGATACAAATAATGGTAGAATGGTTGTCAAACACACACGTACACATACATATATACACACAAACAGAGATGGGTGAGGAACAAAAGGGTTTCACTCAGGGGGAAAAAACATTTATAGCATTCAAATAACATTTTATTGTAAATTTGCAATAGCTTCAAAATATTTATACTGCCTTTTTGGATTATTACAGCAACTTTGACTCATTTCTACACTCATGATCTATTTAGGCATTGTTAAAAAAATAATTAAATAGCACCAAGCATAATGATAATACTAGATCAATTGACTGTACATGGAAAAAAATGTTTCCTATATGAAACACTCTACCAATGCAAAAATGTCAAGAACAATTGACACATAACTTGGTATTTTTGAGAGAAATATTTCAAGCTCTTTAAGATTATACCTAACCTTAAAATCCTTAATATCCCTTCTAAATAGAACTAAATATTGCTACCAAATCATGAAGTGAACCAAAACATTATATTTATCATGTGGTATACATTTAAAAGTCTATAACCTAATCCATTCTCACCATTCTACTCTCCCCATATATCACTTTCTTCCAGAAACTATACAGTTTAGTTTTCCTGGTTTATATGCTATTTCTCATTTGTGACACTGCGTCTTCTATCTTCTGGCATCTATCCTGGTTGTCCCCCATGCTTGGATTATCCTCTCTTATCTTCACTTTTTAGAAATACTGGCTTACTAAAGACTTAGCCCAAAAATCAACTTCTGCAGGAAGCATTCTAAATCAAATTGAATTGCAATAACATTTAATATACACTTACAAAAGTTTAATATGGAATATGCCAATTTCTAAAAGTACCTGAAAATAGATTAATTTAAAATAGTTATGAAATGTGGGACTCAATATCCTAAGCTATTTATAAAAAAAATAGTGCTTCTTCACCAAAAAGCAATAACGGGATTCACAGAATAAGAACCCATGAGAAAAAATCAAAATCTTACAAAAATTATTTAGGAATAAGTAGAGATAGCTTTGCTGAGTAAGTAAAGGATGGTGAAAAGTACATTTATTTGTTTTGTTACTGTTGAGTATAAGCAGAATTAGTTCATTTCCAGACAGAGCCTACAAAATGTCTCAGATGAAGAATGGAAGCATAAGGCTAACCAATGGACACATCCACATGATCACAGGCAACAGTATGCTAAATAAAAAACATTGAATGGAAGCCAGAAGAGTGAGGATTTGTTTGTTAAAATAGAGGTTTATCATGGTAATTTAAGATGAGATTATTGCCACCAGAATATAGGAAAGGAAATATTGCCACCAGATATGGCAATCAAATTAGAAAATGCAAGGATACTATACTGCAAAATATCTCTGTAGTTATGAAAGTAAATTAAAAATAAATTCATAAAATTTAAAAATTAGCAAGATATAATCTAATTAAGAGAATTACACATTAGCATTTGATAATCTACCCATCTTTACCCACTATTTCTTGCCCAAACTCTTATTCAAAATTCAGTGATTAATCACCCTGATGGGACCATTTGCATCTGAAGGACCCAGGACAAACCTAGACTTAGGACTTGCCTGTAATTAGCTCCCTTTACTGATGGGAGTGCAATGGGAATAACAGCCTCCCAGTAGAGGAACAGGGGCAAGCCCAATGGGCCTCACTGTAACTAGCTTGGGCAGCCTATTAATTTCTCTTTCCATCTTCCACTCATTATTACTCCTCTGACTTAACTTATTTTTCTCCTTATATCTATAATCATGAATCATTAATTTTTTAGAATAATGTATCTCAGACTTTTTCATCATCTCATAATCCAGTCTTCCTCAACATAACATTACTCATATCCCAATCTTAACTTTCTATCTCATCCACTAGATCCTATGGAATTCTTATTCCAACTTGGGATTCTTTCCCTCTTATTTTTCATATATGAGGATTTCCTTGAGACTTTACTATCTCAGTGTTGTCATAGAATTTCCCAGTTATCCCTTAAACACTTACGATACCTCTACTCAAATCTCTGTAACACTCATCCTGAAGGTGGATATGGAATATTCCTTGTTCCCCATTGTTTCTTCTATACTCCCCTCTTTACTCCCTTTACTCAAAAAATAGTTCTCTTTTAAAGGCTATTCATTGAAAAAAAATTTCCTCTGAGCAAAATTTTGGTGGTCCTCTGACCTGATCCTTCAGGTCATTTTGCACACTTTTTAAAAATTTGTTTTTTAAGATCTAATGCAGTTTCAATTGATCAAGGATGGACAGAAGCAGCTACACTCAAAAAAAGAACACTGGGAAATGAATGTAAACTGTTTGCGTTTTTGTCTTTCTTCCCAGGCTATTTATACTTTCTGAATCCAATTCTCCCTGTGCAACAAGAGAACTGTTCAGTTCTGCACACATATATTGTATCTAGGATATAATGTAACTTATTTAACATGTATAGGACTACTTGCCATCTGGGGGAGGGGGTGGAGTGAGGGAGGTGAAAAATCAGAACAGAAGTGAGTTCAAGGGATAATGTTGTAAAAAATTACCATGGCATGGGTTCTGTCAATAAAAAATTATTAAAACAGTTATTTTTATTTTCCCTAGTTACACACAAAAAGTGACTTTTTTGTTATACATCTACCCTTTCTTTTTTAATATATTTCCTTATTAATTATGCTGGGACAAAAAAAAAATCAGAACAGAGCTAAAAAACATGAGAGGAAAATAAGACAGAAGAAAAAGAAAACAAAAAGTGGACATAGCATGTGTTGATTTACATTCAGTCTCCATAGTTCTTTCTGTGGATGTGAATGGCATTTTCCATCCAAAGTTTAATGGGATTGCCTTAGATCACTGAATCGCTGAAAAGAACCAAGTTTGACATAGTTAACAGACCATATGTCTGTCATAGACATACCTATATGATATACTAGCACTGCTGAGTCAAATGACATGCAATTTGATAAACCTTGGTGAAAGCATGGAGAATGCCTTAATTGGTAAAAGGTCAAATGATATCAGCACACAATTTTCAAATGAAGAAATTGAACTTATCTATAGTCACAATTTAAATCACTGTACATGCAAATTAAAACAACTGGGAGATACCACTTCATCACACCTTTAGATTAGCTAAAATGATAGGAAAAGATAATGGGGGGGCGGAGCCAAGATGGCGGAGAAGACACACGCGACTTTCTAAGCTCTTCTCTTACCCTCTTTATCAATATTATATCGAGCCTCAAAATAGTCTTGACTGCTACAATTCGTAAAGATAAGAAGTAGAACAACCACCGGCAAGAAAATCTGCAGTCTCGCCAAAAAAGGTTGGTTCCGGGGCCAGGGGAGATCGCATCAGACGGGGAGAGAAATTAGGTTCCGAGGAGAGTCTCAAACCGAGGGTGAAGGCACAGATCTCAGCACAAGCACGCAGCCCCAACCCGCAGTACGGGGCTTTTCCTTGGGGCAGTTGTGATCCTGCACGGCAGGAGGATGCAGCCCGGGTTAGCCTCCAATCTGCGCAGTGGGGGGCTCGGCTTGGGGCCATAGAGCTTTTCCAGGGCGATTTGCATTGGGCAGAGACACTGGGGCAGAGTTCCGAGGGGTCTCAGGTCTGGGCTCAGCTGCTAATACTCACAGTCCCACAAGAGGCTCCGGCCTGGGGCAGTGACACTTTCACCACTTAGTCTCTAGCCAAAGGCAATCGCTAACCCACACAGCCCTACTGGGCACTTCAATAGCTCAGCCAGTGCTGAATCCACTTCCTGTTGGGGGAAGGGAAAACTCTCACCCAGAGCACTCCCATACCTCGGAGCCAGAAATCGGTTTACATCTTTCCCTGTCTCTACAGAGGAAGCTGGTAACCCCTTGCCTAGGAGACCACCCTAAAGGCTTTAAAACATGAATAAAAAGATGAAAAGAACAATCGACAGCTTCTATGCAGAAAAAGAGCAGGTCAGCAAACCTGAAGAGACCTCAAACAGCAAAAATGCATCAGACTGTCCTCCTTACATAATGCTCCTCATAGAAGAGACCATTAAAAGTCTCAAAAGAGAGTTAGAAGATAAATGGGGAAAGGAAAGAGAAGCCTTACAAGAGAGCAACAACTTCCTGAAATACGAATTGAAAAGTTAAAAATTCCCAGGAAGTGCAAATTTGTGAATTGGAAAAAGTAAAAAATCTCAGGAAAGTAAGAATTGTGAATTGAAAAAAAAGAATTCACTAGAAAGTAGGATCCGTGAATTGGAAAAGACAAAGAACACACAAGAAAGTAGGATTCTGTGAATTGAAAAGAAAATAATTCACTAAAAAAAAAAATTAGTGAAATGGAAAAAATTCCACAGACCAAAACAATACATTCAAAAACTCAATTGGACATATACAGAAAGAAGTAAAAAGCTAATGAAGAAAATAATTCTTTAAAAATTAGAACTGAACAAATTGAAACTAATGATGCATTGAGACAGCAAGAATCAGTCAAGCAAAAACAAAAAAATGACAAACTGGAAAAAACCATGAATTATCTACTTGGTAAAACGACAGAGTTGGAAAATAGATCTAGGAGAGATAATCTGAGGATTATTGGACTTTCCAAAAACTATGATGAAAAAAAGAGCCTGGATACTATTTTACAAGAAATTATCAAAGAGAACTGCCCAGATGTAATAGAATCAGAAGGTAAAATAGGCATTGAAAGAATTCATCGAACACCTTCTGAAAGAAACCCTAAAATAAAAACCCGAAGGAATATTGTGGCAAAATTTCAGAACTATCAGATTAAGGAAAAAATTTTACAAGCAGCCAAAAAAAAAACATTTAAATACCGAGGTGCCACAATAAGGATCACCCAAGATCTAGCTGCCTCTACATTAAAGGAAAGAAGGGCCTGGAATATGATATTCGAAAGGCACAAGAACTTGGGATGCAGCCAAGAATAAACTACCCAGCTATGTTGGAGCATTTTCTTCCAGGGAAGAAGATGGACATTTAATGAAACAAATGAATTCCATTTGTTTCTGAAGAAAAACCAGAATTAAACAAAAAATTTGATCTCCAAGAATAGAACCTCAAGAGATGCAGAAAAGGTAAAAATAACTCTTGAGAATTGTATTTCTGTTGGGATATACAAAAAAATACATGTAAAATTTGATTGTACTGATATAACATAAAAAAGGGAAGTAGATATGGAAAAGGGATGATGGCAGAATAAGGTGGGAAGGAGGGATAAAAAGAGGGAAACCACATCCCACAAAGAGGCTAAGGAAACTTATCATATCTGAGGGAATTTAGAGAGGGAGGAACATTAGTGAATCTTACTCTCATCAGAGTTGGCTCAAAGGAAAAATAATTGACATTTGTTTTAGAGAAAATTCTCTCGCCTCCATTAAAAACGGGGAGAGGAAAAGGAAAAGAAAAAGAGTAATAAGGGAAGGAAGGGGAAAGACTCAAAGGGGGAGAGGAGGATTATAAAGAGGATAAGTATCGTGATACAAGAGGGTACATAAGTTTAAAAGGGGGAAAGAGGGTTGGGGGAGGCAAGAATAAGTAAAGCACAATCTGGGGTTATTAGGATGGCAGGAAATACAGATTTAGTAATTCTAACCGTAAATGTGAATGGGATGAACTCCCCCATAAAGAGGAGGCAGATAGCAGACTGGATCAAAAAGTCAGAACCCTACAATATGTTGTTTACAAGAAACACATTTAAAGCAGGGGGATACATATAGAGTAAAGGTAAAAGGCTGGAGCAAAATCTATTATGCTTCAGGTGAAGTCAAAAAAGCAGGGGTAGCCATCCTTATCTCAGATCAAGCAAAAGTAAAAATGGATCTAATTAAAAGAGATAAGGAAGGAAACTACATCTTGCTAAAGGGTAGCATAAACAATGAAGCAATATCAATATTAAACATATATGCACCAAGTGGTATGGCACTCAGCTTCCTAAAGGAGAAGTTAAGAGAGTTGCAAGAAGAAATAGACAACAAAACTGTAATAGTAGGAGATCCAACCTTGCACTCTCAGAATTAGACAAATCAAACCACAAAACAAATAAGAAAGAAATTAAAGAAGTAAATAGAATATTAGAAAAATTAGGTATGTTGGATCTTTGAGAAAATTGAATGGAGATAGAAGGAATATACTTTCTTCTCAGCAGTTCATGGAACCTATTCAAAAATTGACCATATATAGGACATAAAGACCTCAAAATTAAAATGCAAGAAAGCAGAAATAGTAAATGCTTTCTTTTCAGATCATGATGCAATAAAACTACATTCAACAAAAAATTAGGGGAAATAGACCAAAAGTAATTGGAAACTAAACAATCACATCTTAAAGAATGATTGGGTGAAGCAGCAAATTATAGATACAATTAATAATTTCACACAAGATAATGACAATGATGAGACATCATACCAAAATTTGTGGGATGCAGCCAAAGCGGTAATAAGAGGGAATTTTATATCCTTAGAGGCTTACTTGAATAAAACAGAGAAAGAAAAGATTAATGAATTGGGCTTGCAACTAAAAACTAAAAAAGACCAAATTAAAACCCCCAATCAAATACTAAATTGGAAATTTAAAATTAAAAGGAGAAATTAAAAATATTGAAAGTAAAAATCTATTGAACTAATTAATAAAACTAAGAGTTGGTTCTATGAAAAGCCAATAAAATAGATAAGTCCTTGGTAAATCTGATTAGAAAAGGAGGGAGGAAAATGAAATTAGTAGTCTTAAAATGAAAAGGAGAACTTTCCACCAATGAAGAGGAAATTAGAGAAATAATAAGGAGTTATTTTGCTCAACTTTATGCCAATAAATTTGATAACCTAAGTGAAATGGATGACTACCTCCAAAAATATAGACTTCCCAGACTAACAGAGGAGGAAGTAAATTGCTTGAATAGTCCCATTTCAGAAAAAGAAATAGAACAGGCAATTAAACAACTCCCTAAGAAAAAATCCCCAGGACCAGATGGATTTACATGTGAATTTTACCAAACATTTAAAGAACAATTGGCCCCAATGCTATATAAATTATTTGATAAAATAGGGAATGAAGGAGTCCTACCAAATTCCTTCTATGACACAGACATGGTACTGATACCTAAACCAGGTAGGTTGAAAACAGAGAAAGAAAATTATAGACCAATCTCCCTAATGAATATTGATGCTAAAATCTTAAATAAGATATTAGCAAAAAGACTACAGAAAATCATCCCCAGGATAATACACTATGATCAAGTAGGATTTATACCAGGAATGCAGGGCTGGTTCAATATTAGGAAAACTATCAATATAATTGGCCATGTTAATAACCAAATTAACAAAAACCATATGATCATCTCAATAGATGCAGAAAAAGCATTTGATAAAATCCAACATCCATTCCTATTAAAAACACTTGAGAGTATAGGAATAAATGGACTTTTCCTTAAAATAATCAGCAGCATCTATTTAAAACCATCAGTAAGCATCATATGTAATGGAGACAAACTGCAACCATTCCCAATAAGATCTGGAGTGAAACAAGGTTGCCCACTATCACCGTTACTATTTAATATTGTATTAGAAACGCTAGCTATAGCAATAAGAGCTGAGAAAGAGATTAAAGGAATAAGAATAGGCAATGAGGAAGCCAAATTATCACTCTTTGCCGATGACATGATGGTATACTTAGAGAACCCCAGAGATTCTGCTAAAAAGTTATTAGAAATAATCCACAACTTTAGCAAAGTTGCTGGTTATAAAATAAACCCACATAAGTCATCAGCATTCTTATATATCACTAACAAAATCCAACAGTCAGAGTTACAAAGAGAAATTCCATTTAAAGTAACTACTGATAATATAAAATATTTAGGAATCTATCTGCCAAGGGAAAATCAGAAACTTTATGAGCAAAATTATCAGACCACTTTTCACACAAATTAAGTCTGATCTAACTCAATTGAAAATATTAAATGCTCTTAGATAGGGCGAGCAAATATAATAAAGATGATAATATTACCTAAACTAATCTATTTATTTAGCGCTATACCAATCAGACTCCCAAAAACTATTTTAATGACCTAGAAAAATAACAACAAAGTTCATATGGAAAACAAAAGATCAAGAATTTCAAGGGAATTAATGAAAAAAATCAAATGATGGTGGCTTAGCGTAACCAGATCTAAAATTATATTATAGAGCAGCAGCTACCAAAACTATTTGGTATTGGCTAAGGAATAGATTAGTTGATCAGTGGAATAGATTAGGTTCAAGGGATAAAACAGTCAACAAATATAGCAACCTAGTCTTTGACAAACCCAAAGATCCCAGCTTTGGGATAAGAACTTACTGTTTGATAAAATTGCTGGGAAAATTGGAAACTAATATGGCAGAAACTAGGCATTGATCCATACTTAACGCCGTACACCAAGATAAGGTCAAAATGGGTTCATGACATAGGCATAAAGAATGAAATCATTAATAAATTAGAGGAACATAGGATAGTTTACCTCTCAGACCTGTGGAAGGGGAAGGTCTTTATGACCAAAGCAGAACTAGAGATCATTACTGATCACAAAATAGAAAATTTCTGATTATACCAAACTGAAAAGTTTTTGTACAAACAAAACTAATGCAGACAAGATTAGAAGGAAGCAATAAACTGGGAAAATATTTTTACAGTCAAAGGTTCTGATAAAGGCCTCATTTCCAAAATATATAGAGAATTAACTCTAATTTATAAAAAATCAAGCCATTCTCCAATTGAAAAATGGTCAAAGGATATGAACAGACAATTCTCAGATGAAGAAATTGAAACTATTTCTAGTCATATGAAAAGATGCTCCAAGTCATTATTAATCAGAGAAATGCAAATTAAGACAACTCTAAGATACCACTACACACCTGTCAGATTGGCTAAGATGACAGGAAAAATAATGATGATTGTTGGAGGGAGTGGGAAAACTGGGACATTGATTCATTGTTGGTGGAGTTGTGAACGAATCCAACCATTTTGGAGAGTAGTTTGGAACTATGCTCAAAAAGTTATCAAACTGTGCATACCCTTTGATCCAGCAGTGTTACTACTGGGATTATATCCCAAAGAGATTATAAAGAAGGGAAAGGGACCTGTATGTGCACGAATGTTTGTGGAAGCCCTTTTTGTAGTGGCTAGAGACTGGAAACTGAATGGATGTCCATCATTTGGAGAATGGTTGAATAAATTGTGGTATATGAAAATTATGGAATATTACTGTTCTGTAAGAAATGACCAACAGGATGATTTCAGAAAGGCCTGGAGAGACTTACACGAACTGATGCTGAGTGAAATGAGCAGGACCAGGAGATCATTATATACTTCAACAAAATACTAGATGATGACCAGTTCTGATGGATCAGGCCATCCTCAGCAATCGAGATCAATCAAATCATTTCTAATGGAGCAGTAATGAACTGAACTACTATACCCAGAAAAGAACTCTGGGAGATGACTAAAACCATTACATTGAATTCCAATCCCTATATTTATCATACATGCATTTTGACTTCCTTCACAAGCTAATTGTACAATAATTCAGAGTCTGATTCTTTTTGTACAGCAAAATAATGTTTTGGTCATGTATACTTATTGTGTATCTAAGTTATATTTTAATATATTTAACATCTAATGGTCATCCTGCCATTTAGGGAGGGGTGGGGGTAAGAGGTGAAAAATTGGAACAAGAGGTTTGGCAATTGTTAATGCTGTAAAGTTACCCATGTATATATCCTGTAAATAAAAGGCTATTAAATAAAAAAAAAAAAAAAAGGAAAAGATAATGATAAATGTTGGAGGGATATGGGAAAACTGGAAAACTAATGCATTGTTGGTGAAGTTGTTAAATGATCTAACCATTCAGGAGAGTAATTTGGAACTATGCCAAAAGAGTTATAAAACTGCATACTCATTGGTTCAGCAGTACCATTACTGGATCTGTATCTCATAACCCTAAGTAATGACCTTTATTGATTAAGAATTCTTACTTTCATGTATACTTATTGTGTATCTAATTTATATTTTAATATATTTAACATCTACTGGTTATCCTGCCATCTGGGGAGGGGGTGGGGGGTAAGAGGTGAAAAATTGGAACAAGAGGTTTGGCAATTGTTAATGCTGTAAAGTTACCCATGCATATAACCTGTAAATAAAAGGCTATTAAATTAAAAAAAAAAAAAAGAATTCTGACTTTGCTCTCACTGACTATAACCTATGATCATTACTTCTTTTCTTTTGCTTTTATCTTCCTACACCAGTTCCTCGTTATTAAGATCTCTATTTCCTTAGTCCTTTCTTGGGATATTATCCATTTTCTGATTTCCCTTTCTTCCCCTGACAAACAATCCAATAGTTAGTCAATTCATTTCTATATTTTCTTTTGTCCTGTCAAAAAAACTTCTGCCAAATCTCAGCAAGATTATTGGCTGCATCCATCACTTATATTTAACACTAAAAAATGCTACAGAATGCCTCACAATTATGTTGACTAGGTACAATACAAAGTCATGATATTCACCTTCATTTGTACTTTCACCACAACAAGGCAATCTTTTTATTCACTGTCATTTCATTTCCATTTTTAGTCTTTACAAAAGCTATTTCATGTCTTTTTTTATTCAACAACCTCCTCCCTTGAATATTCCATACTCATTGCTCTCTCTCAACTGAAGACTCTGCCTTTTATTTTCTTGTACAGAATTGAGGCTCAAAATGGATTCCCTCTTTTTTCACTCTCAAAATTTCTTGACATTTTCATCTTTTCTTCCTAGTCTCTGAAAAATAGGTGGCCCTTCTTATTAATAAATTCAACTAACCTACAACTCCATTCAATTGTATCGTCATCTATATCCTCCAAAAGTTTGTAGGTTACAAACTTTGAGGTTTGGGGTCATCTTCCCTCAAAACTTCAACCTCTATCAACTGGTTCCTTTTTTACTATCTTCAACCAAGCCTAGGTTTCCCCTTTCTTTGCATAATTTTAACTTTATTCTATCATATTATCAAATTATTATGCTACATTTCTTTCAGCCAAATTCCTTTAAAAAGTTACTTTTCTTGTTCCTACTTCTCTTCTCATTCTTAAATGTGTTGTAATCTAGTTCCCAGTCCTGCCCAATTGAATCTTCTCTCTCCAAAATTAAAAATTACCACTTAATTGACAAATCTGATGAAATTTTCTCAGCTTCAATTCTTCTCAACCTGTTTCATATGACACTATTGATCATTCTGTCCTCCTGAATACTCTTGTGACATTATTATCTCCTCATTCACCACTCCTTATCCTTTGATTATTCATTATCTACCTCATGTCCTTTAACTGTGAATTGACCCTCTCTCTTCTCCATTTAATGCTTTTGGTAGTGTCATCTGCTCTAAAGTCTTAAATTTTTTGTTTCTACGTTCTATTCCTCTGGAATAAAACAAACAATCTCTAAGATCTGTAATTAGATAGTTGAGGATTTCATATAACTTTACAACTAGCTATGAGAAATGAATTGAATTTAGAGACCTCCTTGACACATAGAGATATCCCTTCTCTATAGCCCTCAAACTATTCTCTGATCTGTATTTATGGGAAAATAAAGTTTTCATTTTTTTTCTTTACCCTTCAAATAACCAATTGCTTTTTTTCTGCAACAATCTTTAGAATATTAAATGTAAGAGAATAATAGCAAAATAGTGAGATCTTCAAAATATTTTTGTCTGAATAACATTAAAAACATCAAACTAAGTTCTGAAGATATGGTGAACCGTTGTTCCTAGAGGAGTTGGCTGTTGAGTAGTAATCTGCCTATTGGAATCTTTTATTTTTGTGTAATGTTATTATAGCATTAGATGTCACAGTACAATATGAAGTTGATAGGTCAACACTTGGTCCCTTAAACCCCTTCTCCATGCTGAATAAAGGGAAGATGAATCCTTACTAGTTTTTTCCTGCTTCCTTTTCTAGAGGTGGTTTGGCTACCAAGAAGGTGCTGGTAAAGTCAGCTCTCCAAAAATGTAAGAAACACTTTTAAGTTTAAAACTGCCCTGTTAATGTTTTTCCATTGTTTTGTAATGTCTAAACAATCAACAACAACAAAATAAATAAATTAAGCCCTGATATATAACATTTGCTTTTTTCCAAGATATAAATGTTCACCCTGTAAATTGAACAGTTTGCTTTCCTGAGTCTACTTTAGCATAGCCCTGTATCTTTATGTTTATTCCAGTCAATGCTTTTTCCTCCCTTTCTTCTTTCTCTCTGGAGATTTAATCATCCTTACCTTATTACAAAAATTAGCTCACTAACAGGAGCAATATAATGCTTTCAGGTCTACTTGGTACCTTTTTATATTTTATGGAATTCAAATCCATGTAAAAGCTATTAATTAAATCACAATAGCAATCACAATAGTCCTGAAACCCCAGTTATTTAGAAAACCCCAAACATTCAGATAGATTTTTAGCTATTTGCCTTCATTTACTTAGCTGTTTGTCTCTGGATAACCCATGACCTCTTAATGATGAGATTATTTTTTTTTAAAAAAGGATAAAGGCATTGTTTAGATTAAAAGAATGAACAGATTATATTACTATTATTATATTACATACTATTACTGGACACATTGCAAGAGAAAATCACAGAAAAGGGAAACGGGAGAAAGAACAGAATTTGGGAGGAATTTGGGAGGAATTTTCTCCAATTCTTAAAGAGACATATTTAAGCTGGAGAAAAGTTTGATACAGAAATGTAATATTATATCACTATGGATGAATCTGATGATTATGAAAAATAAAAAGAAGCATGGATCACACTCCATACCAAAATAAGGTCAAAATGGATACATAATTTGAGCATAAAGGGTGATACCATAAACAAATTAGGACAGCAAGGTATAATTTATTTATCAGATTTTTGCAGAAGGGAGGAAGTTATGACCAAAGAAGAACTAGAGAACATTATAAAGGCAAAATGGACAACTTTGATTATTTTAAATTAAAAAAGGTTTTGTACAAACAAAATTAATAGAAATAAAATTAAAAGGAATGTAACAAAGCTAAGAAAAAGTTTTTATAGCCAGTGTTTCTGATACAGGTCTCATTTCTAAAATATATGAAGAAGTGCATCAAATTTATAAGAATACAAGAATTACCCAATTCATAAATAGTCAAAAGATTTGAACAGACAATTTTCAGATGATAAATTAAAACCATCTACAATCATATGAAAAAATTCTCTAAATCTATCTTGGAAGATTTC